>NW_024741036.1:0-18388 GCF_018991925.1 Homarus americanus | reverse complement strand
CCTGATCGAGTATAACAAAGCCCCCTCATCGAGTAAAACAAAGTCCCCTCATCCAGTATAACAAAGTCCCCTGATCGAGTATGACAAAGTAGCCTGATCAAGTATAACAAAGGCCCCTCATCGAGTTTAACAAAGGCCCCTGAACGAGTATAACAAAGTCCCCTGGTCGATTATAACAAAGGCCCCTCATCGAGTTTAACAAAGGCCCGTCATCGAGTATAACAAAGTCCCCTGGTCGAGTATAACAAACTCCCCTGGTCGAGTATAACAAAGTCCCCTGATCGAGTATAACAAAGTCCCCTGAACGATTATAACAAAGGCCCCCTGATTAAGTATAACAAAGCCCCCTCATCGAGTATAACAAAGTCCCCTCATCGAGTATAATAAAGTTTCCTGATCGAGTATAACAAAGGCCCATGATCGAGTATAACAAAATTTCCATGATCGAGTATAACAAAGCCCCCTCAACGCGTATAACAAAGTCCCCCTTATCGAGAAAAACTAAGTCCCCTGATCGAGTATAACAAAGCCCCCTGATCAAGTATAACAAAGGCCCCAGATCGAGTATAAGAAAGTCCCCTGATCGAGTATAACAAAGTCCCTGATCGAGAATAACAAAGTTCCCCTGACCGAGTATATAACAAAGTCCCTTGATCGAGTATAACAAAAGTCCCTGATCGAGTATAACAAAGTCCCCTGATCGAGTATAACAAAGTCCCGTGATCGAGTATACCAGTTCCTGATCGAGTATAACAGCCCCCGATCGAGTATAACAAAGTCCCCTAATCGAGTATAACAGTCCCCTGATCGAGTATAACAAAGGCCTCCCTCATCAGTTTAACAAAGGCCCTCATCGAAAGTATAACAAAGTCCCTGGTCGAGTATAACAAACTCCCCTAGTCAGCATAACAAAGTCCCCTGATCGAGTATAACAGCGCCCCTGATCGAGTATAACAGGGTTCCCTGATCGAGTATAACAAAGCCCCCTAATTGAGTATAACAAAGTCCCCCTTATCGAGAATAACAATGTTCCCTGATCGAGTATAACAAAGCCCCCCGATCAGGTATAACAAAGGCCCCTGATCGAGTATAACAAAGTCCCCTGGTCGAGTATAACAAAGTCCCTTGATCGAGTATAACAAAGGCCCCCTTATCGAGAATAACTAAGTCTTCTGATCGAGTATAACAAAGCCCCCTGATCAAGTATAACAAAGGCTCCAGATCGAGTATAACAAAGTCCCCTGGTCGAGTATAACAAAGCCCCCTGATCGAGTATAACAAAGACCCCTGATCGAGTATGACAAAGTCCCCTGGTCGACTATAACAAAGTCCCCTGATCAAGTAGAACAAAGGTCCCTGATCGAGTATAAAAAAGTCCCCTGGTCGAGTATAACAAAGTCCCCTGATCGAGTATAACAAAGCCCCCTGATCAAGTATAACAAAGGCTCCAGATCGAGTATAACAAAGTCCCCTGGTCGAGTATAACAAAGTCCCTTGAACCATTGTAACAAAGGCCCCTGATCGAGTATAACAAAGTTCCCTGATCGAGTATAACAAAGCCCCCTCATCGAGTATAACAAAGTCCCCTGATCGAGTATAACAATGTTCCCAGGTCGAGTATAGAAAAGTCCCCTGATCAAATATAACAAAGGCCCTAGATCGAGTATAACAAAGTCCCTTGGTCGAGTATAACAAAGTCCCCTGAACGAGTATAACAAAGGCCCCTGATCGAGTATAACAAAGGACCCTAAAAGTCTATAACAATGTCCCCTGATCGAGTATAACAAAGCCCGCTCATCGAGTATAACAAAGTCCCCTGATCGAGTAAAACAAAGTCCCCTCATCGAGTATAACAAAGTCCCCTTATCGAGTATAACAAAGTCCCCTGATCGAGTATAACAAAGTCCCCTGATCAAGAATAACAAAGGCCCTAGATCGAGTATAACAAAGTCCCCTGAACGAGTATAACAAAGGCCCCTGATCGAGTATAACAAAGGACCCTAAAAGGCTATAACAAAGTCCCCTGATCGAGTATAACAAAGGCCCTAGATCGAGTATAACAAAGTCCCCTGGTCGAGTATAACAAATTCTCCTGATCGGTAACAAAAGTCCCCTGATCGAGTATAACAAAGGCCTCTTGATCGAGTATAACAAAGGCCCTCATCGAGTATAACAAAGTCCCCTGATCGAGTATAACAAAGTTCCCTGATCGAGTATAACAAAGCCCCCTAATCGAATATAACAAAGTCCCCTGATCTTTATAACAAAGTCGCCTGATCGAGTATAACAAAGGTCCCTCAACGAGTTTAACAAAGGCCCCTGATCGAGGATAACAAAGTCCCCTGGTCGATTATAACAAAGGCCCCTCATCGAGTTTAACAAAGGTCCCTCATCGAGTATAACAAAGTCCCCTGGTCGAGTATAACAAAGGCCCCCTGATCAAGTATAACAAAGCTCCCTAATCGAGTATAACAAAGTCCCTTCATCGAGTATAACAAAGTTTCCTCATCGAGTATAACAAAGGCCCATGATCGAGTATAACAAAATTTCCCTGATCGAGTATAACAGAGGCCCCTGATCGAGTTTAAGAAAGGCCCCTGAACGAGTATAACAAAGCACCCTGATCGAGTATAACAAAGTCGCCTGATCGAGTATAACAGAGTCCCCTGGTCGAGTATAACAAAGACGCCTGAACGAGTATAACAAAGGCCCCTGATCGCGTATAACAAAGTCCCCTGATCGAGAATAATAAAGCCCCCCTTATCTTGAATAACAAAGTCCCCTGATCGAGTATAACAAAGCCCCCCTGATCAAGTATAACAAAGTCCACTGATCGAGTATAACAAAGCCCCCTGATCAAGCATAACAAAGGCTCCAAATCGAGTATAACAAAGTCCCAGTTCGAGTATAGCAAAGACCCCTGATCGAGTATAACAAAGGCCCCTGATCGAGTATAACAAAGGCCCCTGATCGAGTATAACAAAGTCCCCTGATCGAGTATACAAAGCCCCCTCATCGAGTAAAACAAAATCCCCTGATCCAGTATAACAAAGTCCCCTCACCGAGTATAATAAAGTTCCCTGATCGAGGATAACAAAGCCCCCTCATAGAGTATAACAAAGTCCTCTAATCGATTATAACAAAGTCCCCTGATCGGGTATAACAAAGTCCCCTGATCGAGTAAAGGCCCCTCATCGAGTATAACAAAGTCCCATGATCGAGTATAAAAAAGTCCCATCATCGAAAATAACAAAGTCCCCTGATCGAGTATAACAAATTCCCCTGATCGAGCAGAACAAAGTCCCCTCATCGAGTATAACAAAGGCCCCTCATCGAGTAGAACAAAGTCCCATGATCGAGAATAACAAAGTCCCTCATCGAATATAACAAAGTCCCCTGATCGAGTATAACAAAGTCCCCTGATCGAGTATAACAAGGTCCCCTGTTCGAGTATAACATAGTCCCCTGAACGATTATAAGAAAGGCCCCTGATCGAGTAAAACAAAGCCCCCTGATCGAATATAACAAAAGCGCCTGAACGAGTATAACAAAGCCCCCTGATCAAGTATAACAAAGGCCCCTGATCGAGTATAACAAAGTCCCCTGGTCGAGTATAACAAAGTCCCCTGATCGAGTATAACAAAGGCCCATGATCGAGTATAACAAAATTTCCCTGATCGAGTATAACAAAGCCCCCTCATCGACTATAACAAAGTCCCCCTTATCGAGAATAAAAAGTCCCCTGATCGAGTATAAACAAAGTCACCTAATCGAGTATAACAAAGTCCCCTGATCGAGTATAACAAAGTCCCCTGGTAGAATCATAACAAACTCCCCTGATCGAGTATAACAAAGTCCCCTGATCGAGTATAGCAAAGTCCCCTGATCGAGTATAACAAAGTCCGCTGAACGATTATAACAAAGGCCCCTGATCAAGTATAACAAAGGCCCCAGACCGTGTATAACAAAGTCCCTGCTCGAGTATAACAAAGTCCCTGATTTATAACAAAGTCTCCGATCGAGAGTAACAAAGTCCTCCTGATCGAAAGTATAACAAAGGCCCCATCGAGAGCAAGAAAGGTCTCCTCATCGAGTATAACAAAGTCCCCTGATCGAGTATAACAAAGTCCCCTGATCGAGTATAACAAAGTCCCCTGATCGAGTATAACAAGTCCCCTAATCGAGTATAACAAAGTCCCCTGATCGAATAAAACAAAGTCCACTGATCAGGTATAACAAAGTCCCCTGATCGAGTATAACAAAGTCCCCTAATCGAGTATAACAAAGCCCCCTGATCGAAAATAACAAAGATCCCTGATCGAGTATAACAAAGTCCCCTGATAGAGTATAACAAAGGACCCTATTATGGGCCAATGCCCCCTGATCGAAAGTATAACAAAGCCCGTCATCGAGTATAACAAAGTCCTGATCGAGGATAACAAAGTCCTTGATCGAGTATAACAAAGCCCGCTCATCGAGTATAACAAAGTCCCCTGATCGAGGATAACAAAGTCCTCGATCGAGTATAACAAAGTCCCCTGATCGAGTATAACAAATTCTCCTGTTCGAGTATAACAAAGTACCCTGATCGAGTATAACAAAGTCCCCTGATCGAGTATAACATAGTCCCCTGATCGAGTATAACAAAGTCCCCTAATCGAGTATAACAAAGTCCCCTGGTCGAGTATAACAAAGTCCCCTGATCAAGTATAACAAAGGCCCTAGATCGAGTATAACAAAGTCCCCTGGTCGAGTATAACAAAGTTCCCTGAACGAGTATAACAAAGGCCCCTAATCGAGTATAACAAAGGACCCTAAAAGTCTATAACAATGTCCCCTGATCGAGTATAACAAAGCCCGCTCATCGAGTATAACAAAGTCCCCTGATCGAGGATAACAAAGTCCTTGATCGAGTATAACAAAGTCCCCTGATCGAGTATAACAAATTCTCCTGATCGAGTATAACAAAGTCCCCTGATCGAGTATAACAAAGGCCTCTGATCGAGTATAACAAAGGCCCCTCATCGAGTATAACAAAGTCCCCTGATCGAGTATAACAAAGTCCCCTGATCGAGTATAACAAAGTCCCCTGATCGAGTATAACAAAGTCTCCTTATCGAGTATAACAAAGTTCCCTGATCGAGTATAACAAAGCCCCCTGATCGAATATAACAAAGTCCCCTGATCTTTATAACAAAGTCGCCTGATCGAGTATAACAAAGGTCCCTCAACGAGTTTAACAAAGTCCCATGATCGAGAATAACAAAGTCCCTCATCGAATATAACAAAGTCCCCTGATCGAGTATAACAAAGTCCCCTGTTCGAGTATAACAAGGTCCCTGTTCGAGTCTAACATAGTCCCTTGAACGATTATAACAAGGCCCCTGATCGAGTATAACAAAGCCCCCTAATTGAGTATAACAAAGTCCCCTTTATCGAGAATAACAATGTTCCCTGATCGAGTATAACAAAGCCCCTTGATGAAGTATAACAAAGGCCCCTGATCGAGTATAACAAAGTCCCCTGGTCGAGTATAACAAAGTCCCCTGATCGAGTATAACAAAGGCCTATGATCGAGTATAACAAAATTTCCCTGATCGAGTATAACAAAGCCCCCTCATCGACTATAACAAAGTCCCCCTTATCGAGAATAACAAAGTCCCCTGATCGGGTATAACAAAGTCGCCTGATCGAGTATAACAAAGTCCCCTGGTCGAGTATAACAAAGACGCCTGAACGACTATAACAAAGGCCCCTGATCGAGTATAACAAAGTTCCCTGATCGAGTATAACAAAGCCCCCTGATCGAGTATAACAAAGCCCCCCTTATCTTGAATAACAAAGTCCCTTGATCGAGTATAAGAAAGCAACCTGATCAAGTCTAACAAAGCCCCCTGATCGAGTATAACAAAGACCCCTTATCGACAATAACAAAGTCCCCTGATCGAGTATAACAAAGCCCCCCTGATCAAATATAACAAAGTCCCCTGATCGAATATAACAAAGCCCCCTGATCAAGTATAACAAAGGCTCCAAATCGAGTATATCAAAGTCCCAGGTCGAGTATAACAAAGTCCCCTGATCGAGTATAACAAAGGCCCCTAATCGAGTATAACAAAGGCCCCTGATCGAGTAAATCAATTTCCCCTGATCGAGTATAACAAAGCCCCCTCATCGAGTAAAACAAAGTCCCCTGATCCAGTATAACAAAGTCCCCTCACAGAGTATTATAAAGTTCCCTGATCGAGGATAACAAAGCCCCCTCATAGAGTATAACAAAGTCCTCTGATCGATTATAACAAAGTCCCCTGATCGGGTATAACAAAGGCCCCTGATCGAGTATAACAAAGGCCCCTCATCGAGTATAACAAAGTCCCATGATCGAGTATAAAAAAGTCCCCTCATCGAAAATAACATGTCCCCTGATCGAGTATAACAAATTCCCCTGATCAAGCAGAACAAAGTCCCCTGAACGTTTATAACAAAGGCCCCTGATTGAGTATAACAAAGCCCCCTGATCGAATATAACAAAAGCGCCTGAACGTGTATAACAAAGGCCCCTGATCGAGTATAACAGGGTTCCCTGATCGAGTATATCAAAGCCCCCTAATTGAGTATAACAAAGTCCCCCTTATCGAGAATAACAATGTCCCCTGATCGAGTATAACAAAGCCCCCTGATCAAGTATAACAAAGGCCCCTGATCGAGTATAACAAAGTCCCCTGGTCGAGTATAACAAAGCCCCTGATCGCGATAACAAAGGCCCCTTATCGAGAATATCTTGTCCCCTGATCGAGTATAACAAAGCCTCTAATCAAGTATAACAAAGGTTCCAGATCGAGCATAACAAGTCCCCTGCTCGAGTAAAAACGAAACTCCTGAACGATTATAACAGCGTCTCTGATCGAGTATAACAAAGTCCCCTGGTCGAGTATAACAAAGCCCCCTGATCGAGTATAACAAAGTTCCCTGATCGAGTATGACAAAGTCCCCTGGACGACTATAACAAAGTCCCCTGATCAAGTATAACAAAGTCCCTAGATCGAGTATAACAAAGTCCCCTTTTCGAGTATATCAAAGTCCCCTGAACGAGTATAACAAAGGCCCCTGCTCGAGTATAACAAAGGACCCTAAAAGTCTATAACAATGTCCCCTGATCGAGTATAACAAAGCCCGCTCATCGAGTATAACAAAGTCCCCTGATCGAGGATAACAAAGTCCTCTGGTCGAGTATAACAAAGTCCCCTAATCGAGTATAACAAAGGCCCATGATCGAGTATAACAAAATTTCCCTGATCGAGTATAACAAAGCCCCGTGATCGAGTATAACAAAGACCCCCTTATCGAGAATAAAAAAGTCCCCTGATCGAGTAAAACAAAGCCCCCTGATCAAGTATAACAAAGGCTACAAATCGAGTGTGACAAAGTCCCAGGTCGAGTATAACAAAGTCCCCTGATCGAGTATAACAAAGGCCCCTGATCGAGTATAACAAAGGCCCCTGATCGAGTATAACAAAGTCCCCTGATCGAGTATAACAAAGCCCCCTCATCGAGTAAAACAAAGTCCCCTGATCCAGTATAACAAAGTCCCCTCACCGAGTATAATAAAGTTCCCTGATCGAGGATAACAAAGCCCCCTCATAGAGTATAACAAAGTCCTCTGATCGATTATAACAAAGTCCCCTGATCGGGCATAAGAAAGGCCCCTCATCGAGTATAACAAAGGCCCCTCATCGAGTATAACAAAGTCCCATGAATGAGAATAACAAAGTCCCTCATCGAATATAACAAAGTCCCCTGATCGAGTATAACAAAGTCCCCTAATCGAGTATAACAAAGCCCCCTAATCGAATATAACAAAAGCGCCTGAACGAGTATAACAAAGGCCCCTGATCGAGTATAACAAAGTTCCCTGTTCGAGTATAACAAAGCCCCCTAATTGAGTATAACAAAGTCCCACTTATCGAGAATAACAATGTCCCCTGATTGAGTATAACAAAGCCACCTGATCAAGTATAACAAAGGCCCCTGATCGAATATAACAAAGTCCCCTGGTCGAGTATAACAAAGTCCCCTGATCGAGTATAACAAAATCCCCTGATCGAGTATAACAAAGTCCCCTGATCGAGTATAACAAAGTCTTCGGATCGGTATAATGCTCTGATCGAGTATAACAAAGTCCTGAACGAGCATAACAAAGTCCCTTTGATCGAGAGCAATAAAGGCCCCTCATCGAGCGTAACAGCGTCTTGATCGGCGATAACAAAGTCCCCTGCTGAGTATAACAACCCTCAATGAGTATAACAAAGTCCCTGATCGAGTAATCTGTCCCCTGAACGATTATAACAAAGGCCCCTGATCGAGTATAACAAAGTTCCCTGATCGAGTTTAACAAAGCCCCCTGATCGAGTATAACAAAGTCGCCTGATCGAGTATAACAATGTCACCTGATCGAGTATAACAAAGGGCCCTGATCGAGTTTAACAAAGGCCCCTGATCTTGTATAAAAATGTCCCCTGGTCGAGTATAACAAAGTCGCCTGAACGAGTATAACAAAGGCCCCTGATCGAGTATAATAAAGTTCCCTGATCGAGTATAACAAAGCCCCCTGATCGAGTATAACAGCACTTTATCGAGAATAACAAAAGTCCCCTGATCGGAGTATAACAAAGCCTCGCTGATCAAGTATAACAAAGTTTCTATCGAGGTATACCAAAGACCCCCTTATCGAGAATAACAAAGTTCCCTGATCAAATATAACAAAGCCCCCTGATCAAGTATAACAAAGGCCCCTGATCGAGTATAACAAAGTCCCCTGGTCGAGTATAACAAAGTCCCCTGATCGAGTATAACAAAGGCCCCTGATCGAGTATAACAAAGTCCCATGATCGAGTATAAAAAAGTCCTCTCATCGAATATAACAAAGTCCCCTGATCGAGTATATAACAGCTTCCCCCACCGAGTATATAACAAAGCCCTTATCTTTGAATAACAAAGTCCCCTGGTCGAGTATAACAAAGTCCCCTGATCGAGTATGTAACAAAGGCCCCGATCGAGTATAACAAAGTTCCCTGATCGAGTATAACAAAGCCTCATCGAGTATAACAAATTCCCTTATCGAGAATAACAAAGTCCCTAATCGATATAACAAAGCCCCCTGATCAAGTATAACAAAGGCTCCAAATCGAGTATAACAAAGTCCCAGGTCGAGTATAACAAAGTCCCCTGATCGAGTATACCAAAGGCCCCTGATCGAGTATAACAAAGCCCCCTCATCGAGTAAAACAAAGTCGCCTGATCCAGTATAACAAAGTCCCCTCACCTAGTATAATAAAGTTCCCTGATCGAGGATAACAAAGCCCCCTCATAGAGTATAACAAAGTCATCTGATCGATTATAACAAAGTCCCCTGATCGGGTATAACAAAGGCCCCTGTTCGAGTATAACAAAGGCCCCTCATCGAGTATAACAAAGTCCCATGATCGAGTATAAAAAAGTCCCCTCATCGAATATAACAAAGTCCCATGATCGAGTATAACAAATTCCCCTGATCGAGTAGAACAAAGTCCCCTCATCGAGTATAACAAAGGCCCCTCATCGAGTATAACAAAGTCCCATGATCGAGAATAACAAATTCCCTCATCGAATATAACAAAGTCCCCTGATCGAGTATAACAAAGTCCCCTTATCGAGTATAACAAAGCCCCCTGATCGAATATAACAAAAGCGCCTTAACGAGTATAACAAAGGCCCCTGATCGAGTATAACAAAGTCCCTGAACGGGTATAACAAAGGCCCCTGATCGAGTATAATAAAGGCCCTCATCGAGTATATAACAAAGTCCCAAGGATCGGGAGTATAAAAGTCCCTCATCGAATATGCAACAAAGTCCCTGATCGAGTATAACAAATTCCCCTGATCGAGTAGAACAAAGTCCCCTCATCGAGTATAACAAAGGCCCCTCATCGAGTATAACAAAGTCCCATGATCGAGAATAACAAATTCCCTCATCGAGTATAACAAAGTCCCCTGATCGAGTATAACAAAGTCCCCTGATCGAGTATAACTAAGTCCCCTAAACAATTATAACAAAGGCCCCTGATCGAGTATAACAAAGTTCCCTGATCGAGTTTAACAAAGCCCCCTGATCGAGTATAACAAAGTCGCCTGATCGAGTATAACAAAGTCGCTTGATCGAGTATAACAAAGGGCCCTCATCGAGTTTAACAAAGGCCCCTGATCGAGTATAACAAAGTCCCCTGGTCGAGTATAACAAAGACGCCTGAACGAGTATAACAAAGGCCCCTGACTGATATAACAAAGTTCTAATCGAGAGCAACAGCCCTACCCGAGTATATATACCAAAGCCCTTATCTTGGAATAACAAAGTCCTCGATCGAGAGCAATAAAGCCCTAATCAAGTATAACAAAGGCCCGATCGAGTATAACAAAGTCCCTGATCGAGTATAACAAAGGCCCATGATCGAGTATAAAAAATTTCCTGATCGAGAAATGTGCCCTACCGAGAAAATAAAGTCTCGGTCGAGAATAACTAAGTCCCCTGATCGAGTATAACAAAGCCCCCTGATCAAGTATAACAAAGGCTCCAGATCGAGTATAACAAAGTCCCCTGGTCGAGTATAAAAAAGTCCCCTGAACGATTATAACAAAGGCCCCTGATCGAGTATAACAAATTCTCCTGATCGAGTATAACAAAGTCCCCTGATCGAGTATAACAAAGTCCCCTGGTCGAGTATAACAAAGTCGCCTGAACGAGTATAACAAAGGCCCCTGATCGAGTATAACAAAGTTCTCTGTTCGAGTATAACAAAGCCCCCTAATCGAGTATAACAAAGACCCCCTTATCGAGAATAACAAAGTCACCTGATCGAGTATAACAAAGCCCCCTGGTCAAGTATTAACAAAGCCCCCTCATCGAGTATAACAAAGACCCCCTTATCGAGAATAACAAGTCCTGATCATGCAGTATAACAAAGCCCCCATCATATAACAGCGTCCTTAATCGAGTATAACGAAGTCCTTGTCGAGTATAAATAAAGTCCCCTGATCGAGTATAACAAAGGCCCCTGGATCGAGTATAACAAAGTCCCAGATCGAGTATAAAAAGTCCTCATCGAATATAACAAAGTCCCCTGATCGAGTATAACAAAGCCCCTCGATCGAGTATAACAGTTCTTTATCTTGGAATAACAAAGTCCCCTGATCGAGTATAACAAAGCCCCCTTTATCAAGTATAACAAAGTGCCCTCATCGAAAGTAAAACAAAGTCCCCTGGTCGAGTATAACAAAGTCCCCTGATCGAGAAGGCAACAGCGCCCTCATCGAGTATAACAAAGTCCCATGATCGAGAATAACAAAGTCCCTCATCGAAAATAACAAAGTCCCCTGATCGAGAATAACAAAGTCCCCTGATCGAGTATAACAAAGCCCCCTGATCAAGTATAACAAAGGCTCCAAATCGAGTATAACAAAGTCCCAGGTCGAGTATAACTAAGTCCCCTGATCGAGTATAACAAATGCCCCTGATCGAGTATAACAAAGGCCCCAGATCGAGTATAACAAAGTCCCCTGATCGAGATATAACAAAGCCCCCTCATCGAGTAAAACAAAGTCCCTGATCCAGTATAACAAAGTCCCCTCACCGAGTATAATAAAGTTCCCTGATCGAGGATAACAAAGCCCCCTCATAGAGTATAACAAAGTCCTCTGATCGATTATAACAAAGTCTCCTGATCGGGTATAACAAAGGCCACTGATCGAGTATAACAAAGGCCCCTCATCGGGTATAACAAAGTCCTATGATCGAGTATAAAAAAGTCCCCTCATCGAATATAACAAAGTCTTCTGATCGAGTATAACAAATTCCAATGATCGAGTAGAACAAAGTCCCCTCATCGAGTATAACAAAGGCCCCTCATCGAGTATAACAAAGTCCCATGATCGAGAATAACAAATTCTCTCATCGAATATAACAAAGTCCCCTGATCGAGTATAACAAAGTCCCCTAATCGAGTATAACAAAGCCCACTGATCGAATATAACAAAAGCGCCTTAACGAGTATAACAAAGGCCCCTGATCGAGTATAACAAAGTCCCCTCATCGGGTATAACAAAGGCCCCTGATCGAGTATAACAAAGGCCCCTCATCGAGTATAACAAAGTCCCATGATCGAGTATATAAAAGTCCCCTCATCGAATATAACAAAGTCCTGATCGAGTATAACAAATTCTGATCGAGTAGAACAAAACTCCCCATCGAGAGTATAAAGCAGCGTCTCTTGATCGAGAATAAATAGCACCCTCATCGATATAATAAAGTCCTACGGATCGAGAATAAATTCTCATCGATTATGTAACAAAGTCCTGATCGAGTATAACAAAGGACCCTCATCGAGTATAACAAGTCCCATGATCGAGAATAATAAATTTCATCGAATATAACAGTCCCATGATCGAGAATAACAAAGTCCCTCATCGAAAATAACAAAGTCCCCTGAACGATTATAACAAAGGCCCCTGATCGAGTATAACAAAGTTCCCTGATCGAGTATAACAAAGCCCCCCTAATCGAGTATAACAAAGTCGCCTGATCGAGTATAACAAAGTCCCCTGATCGAGAATAACAAAGGGCCCTGATCGAATCTAACAAAGGCCCCTAATCGAGTATAGCAAAGTCCCCTGGTCGAGTATAACAAAGACGCCTGAACGAGTATACCAAAGGCCCGTGATCGAGTATAACAAAGTTCCCTGATCGAGTATAACAAAGCCCCCTGATTGAGTATAACAAAGCCCCCCTTATCTTGAATAACAAAGTCCCCTGATCGAGTATAACAAAGCCCCCTGATCAAGTATAACAAAGGCCCCTGATCGAGTATTACAAAGGGCCCTGATCGAGTTTAACAAAGGCCCCTGATCGAGTATAACAAAGTACCCTGGTCGAGTATAACAAAGACGCCTGAACGAGTATAACAAAGGCCCCTTATCGAGAATAACTAAGTCCCCTGATCGAGTATAACAAAGCCCCCTGATCAAGTATAACAAAGGCTCCAGATCGAGTATAACAAAGTCCCCTGGTCGAGTATAACAAAGTCCCCTGAACGATTATGACAAAGGCCCCTGATCGAGTATAACAAAGTTCCCTGATCGAGTATAACAAACTCGACTGATCGAGTATAACAAAGACCCCCTTATCGAGAATAACAAAGTCCCCTGATCGAGTATAACAAAGCCCCCTGATCAAGTATAACAAAGGTCCCTGATCGAGTATAACAAAGTCCCCTGGTCGAGTATAACAAAGTCCCCTGATCGAGTATAACAAAGTTCCCCGATCGAGTATAACAAAGCCCCCAGATCGAGTATAACAAAGTCTCCCTTATCGAGAATAACAAAGTCCCCTGATCGAGTATAACAAAGCCCCCTGATCAAGTATAACAAAGGCTCCAAATCGAGGGTAACAAAGTCCCAGGTCGAGTATAACAAAGTCCCCTGATCGAGTATAACAAAGGCCCCTGATCGAGTATAACAAAGGCCCCTGATCGAGTAAAACAAAGTCCCCTGATCCAGTATAACAAAGTCCCCTCACCGAGTATAATAAAGTTCCCTGATCGAGGATAACAAAGCTTCCTCATAGAGTATAACAAAGTCCGCTGATCGATTATAACAAAGTCCCCTGATCGGGTATAACAAAGGCCCCTGATCGAGTATAACAAAGGCCCCTCATCGAGTATAACAAAGTCCCATGATCGAGTATAAAAAAGTCCCCTCATCGAATATAACAAAGTCCCCTGATCGAGTATAACAAATTCCCCTGATCGAGTAGAACAAAGTCCTCATCGAGTATAACAAAGGCCCCTCATCGAGTATAACAAAGTCCCATGATCGAGAATAACAAAGTCCCTCATCGAATATAACAATGTCCCCTGATTGAGTATAACAAAGTCCCCTAATCGAGTATAAGAAGGTCCCCTGTTCGAGTATAACATAGTCCCCTGAACGATTATAACAAAGGCCCCTGATCGAGTATAACAAAGCCCCCTGATCGAATATAACAAAAGCGCCTGAACGAGTATAACAAAGGCCCTTGATCGAGTATAACAAAGTTCCCTGATCGAGTATAACAAAGTTCCCTAATTGAGTATAACAAAGTCCCCCTTATCGAGAATAACAATGTCCCCTGATCGAGTATAACAAAGCCCCCTGATCAAGTATAACAAAGGCCCCTCATCGAGTATAACAAAGTCCCCTGGTCGAGTATAACAAATTCCCCTAATCGAGTATAATAAAGGCCCATGATCGAGTATAACAAAATTTCCCTGATCGAGTATAACAAAGCCCTCTCATCGAGTATAACAAAGTCCCCCTTATCGAAAATAACTAAGTCCCCTGATCGAGTATAACAAAGCCCCCTGATCAAGTATAACAAAGGCTCCAGATCGAGTATAACAAAGTCCCCTGGTCGAGTATAACAAAGCCCCGTGATCGAGTATAACAAAGTCCCCTGATTGAGTATGACAAAGTCCCCTGGTCGAGTATAACAAAGTCCCCTGATCAAGTATAACAAAGACCCTAGATCGAGTATAACAAAGTCCCCTTTTCGAGTATAACAAAGTTTTCTGGACGAGTATAACAAAGGTCCCTGATCGAGTATAACAAAGGACCCTAAAAGTCTATAACAATGTCCCCTGATCGAGTATAACAAAGCCCGCTTATCGAGAATAACAAAGTCCCCTGATCGAGGATAACAAAGTCCCCTGGTCGAGTATAAAAAGACACCTGAACTAGTATAACAAAGGCCCCTAATCGAGTATAACAAAGTTCCCTGATCGAATATAACAAAGCCCCCTCATCGAGTATAACAAAGCCTCCTTATCTTGAATAACAAAGTCCCCTGATCGAGTATAACAAAGCCCCCGGATCAAGTATAACAAAGCCCCCTGATCGAGTATAACAAAGTCCCCTGATCGAGTATAACAAAGGCCCCTGATCGAGTTTAACAGAATCCACTGATCGAGTATAACAATGTCCCCTGGTCGAGTATAACAAAGGCCCCTTATCGAGTTTAACAAAGGCCCCTCATCGAGTATAACAAAGTCCCTTGGTAGAATTATAAGAAGCTCCCCTGATCGAGTATAACAGAGTCCCCTGATCGAGTATAACAAAGTCACCTGATCGAGTATAACAAAGTCCCCTGAACGATTATAACAAAGGCCCCTGATCAAGTATAACAAAGGCCCCAGATCGAGTATAACAAAGTCCCCTGTTCGAGTATAACAAAGTCCCCTGATCGAGTATAGCAAAGTCTCCTGATCGAGTATAACAAAGTCCCCTGATCGAGTATAACAAAGGCCTCTAATCGAGTATAACAAAGGCCCCTCAATAAGTATAACAAAGTCCCTTGATCGAGTATAAAGTCCCCGGATCGAGTATAACAAAGTCCCCTGATCGAGAGCAACAAAGTCCCCTGATCGAGTATAACAAAGTTCCCTGATCGAGTATAACAAAGTCCCCCTTATCGAGAATAACAAAGTCCCCTGATCGAGTATAACAAAGCCCCCTGATCATGTATAACAAAGGCTCCAAATCGAGTATAACAAAGTCCCAGGTCGAGTAAAACAAAGTCCCCCTGATCGAGTATAACAAAGGCCCCTGATCGAGTATAACAAAGGCCCCTGATCGAGTATAACAAAGTCCCCTGATCGAGTATAACAAAGCCCCCTCATCGAGTAAAACAGAGTCCCCTGATCCAGTATAACAAAGTCCCCTCACCGAGTATAATAACGTTCCCTGATCGAGGATAACAAAGCCCCCTCATAGAGTATAACAAAGTCCTCTGATCGATTATAACAAAGTCCCCTGATCGGGTATAAAAAAGGCCCTTGATCGAGTATAACAAAGGCCCCTCATCGAAAATAACAAAGTCCCATGATCGAGTATAAAATAGTCCCATCATCGAATATAACAAAGTCCCCTGATCGAGTATAACAAATTCCCCTGATCAAGTAGAACAAAGTCCCCTCATCGATTATAACAAAGGCCCCTCATCGAGTATAACAAAGTCCCATGATCGAGAATAACAAAGTCCCTCATCGAATATAACAAAGTCCCCTGATCGAGTATAACAAAGTCCCCTGGTCGAGTATAACAAGGTTCCCTGTGCGAGTATAACATAGTTCCCTGAACAATTATAACAAAGGCCCCTGATCGAGTATAACAAAGCCCCCGATCGAATATATCAAAAGCGCCTGAACGAGTATAACAAAGGCCCCTGATCGAGTATAACAAAGTTCCCTGATCGAGTATAACAAAGTCCCCTAATTGAGTATAACAAAGTCCCCCTATCGAGAATAACAATGTCCCCTGATCGAGTATAACAAAGCCCCCTGATCAAGTATAACAAAGGCCCCTCATCGAGTATAACAAAGTCCCCTGGTCGAGTATAACAAATTCCCCTAATCGAGTATAATAAAGACCCATGATCGAGTATAACAAAATTTCCCTGATCGAGTATAACAAAGCCCCCTCATCGAGTATAACAAAGTCCCCCTTATCGAAAATAACTAAGTCCCCTGATCGAGTATAACAAAGCCCTCTGATCAAGTATAACAAAGGCTCCAGATCGAGTATAACAAAGTCCCCTGGTCATGTATAACAAAGCCCCCTGATCGAGCATAACAAAGTCCCCTTTTCGAGTATAACAAAGTTCCCTGAACGAGTATAACAAAGGCCCCTGATCGAGTATAACAAAGGGCCCAAGATCGAGGATATACGAAAGTCCCCTCGAGTATAACAAGTTCCCTGAACGAGCATAACAAAGGCCCCTGATCGAGTATAACAAAGGACCCTAAAAGTCTATATCAATGTCCCCTGATCGAGTATAACAAAGTCCGCTTATCGAATAACAAAGTCCGCTGATCGAGGATAACAAAGTCCCCTGGCCTATATAACAAAGACACCTGAACGAGTATAACAAAGGCCCCTGATCGAGTATAACAAAGTTCCCTGATCTAGTATAACAAAGCCCCCTGATCGAGTATAACAAAGCCCCCCTTATCTTGAATAACAAAGTCCCCTGATCGAGTATAACAAAGCCCCCGGATCAAGTATAACAAAGCCCCCTGAGCGAGTATAACAAAGTCCCCTGATCGAGTATAACAAAGGCCGCTGATCGAGTTTAACAGAATCCACTGATCGAGTATAACAAAGTCCCCTGGTCGAGTATAACAAAGGCCCCTTATCGAGTTTAACAAAGGCCCCTCATCGAGTATAACAAAGTCCCCTGGTAGAATTATAAGAAACTCCCCTCATCGAGTATAACAAAGTCCCCTGATCGAGTATAACAAAGTCCCCTGATCGAGTATAACAAAGGCCCTGATCAAGTATAACAAAGGCCCCAGATCGAGTATAACAAAGTCCCCCGGTCGAGTATAACAAAGTCCCCTGATCGAGTATAACAAAGTTCCTGATCGAAAGTATAACAAAGTCCCCTGATCGAGTATAACAAAGGCCCTAATCGAGTATAACAAAGGCCCTCAATAAGTATAACAAAGTCCCTTGATCGAGTATAACAAGTCCCCGATCGAGTATATACATAACAAAGTCCCCTTGATCGAGTATAACAAAGTCCCCTGATCGAGTATATAACAGCTCCCCTGATCGAGTATAACAAAGCCCCCTGATCGAGTATTACAAAGTCCCCTGATCGAGAATACCAAAGCCCCCTGATCAAGTATAACAAAGGCTCCAAATCGAGTGTTACAAAGTCCCAGGTCGAGTATAACAAAGTCCCCCTTATCGAGAATAACAATGTCCCCTGATCGAGTATAACAAAGCCCCCTGATCAAGTATAATAAAGGCCCCAAAACGAGTATAACAAGGTCCCCTGGTCGTGTATAACAAAGTCCCCTAATCGAGTATAACAAAGGCCCATGATCGAGTATAACAAAATTTCCCTGATCGAGTATAACAAAGCCCTCTCATCGAGTATAATGAAGTCCCCCTTATCGAGAATAACTAAGTCCCCTGATCGAGTATAACAAAGCCCCCTTATCAAGTATAACAAAGGCTCCAGATCGAGTATAACAAAGTCCACTGGTCGAGTATAACAAAGTCCCCTGAACGATTATGACAAAGGCCCCTGATCGAGTATAACAAAGTTCCCTGATCGAGTATAACAAAGCTGCCTGATCGAGTATAACAAAGACCCACTTATCGAAAAAATAACAAAAGTCCCCTGATCGAGTATATAAACAGTTCTTGATCAAGTATAACAAAGGCCCTGATCGAGTATAACAATGTCTCCCTGTCGAGTATAACAAAGTCCCTGATCGAGTATAACAAAGGCCCTGATCGAGTATAACAAAGTTCCTGA
>NW_024741035.1:0-5239 GCF_018991925.1 Homarus americanus | reverse complement strand
GTTACGGACTGGGGCCCGGACCAGTTTTGAACTAATAAAAGCGCTCTTTCTCCTTGCGTCGAGACCAATTGCATGTATTAGCTCTAGAATTGCATACAGTTATTCAAGTAAGTGGGGTTTACAGATCCAATGAAACATAGTTGATTTAATGAGCTATTCGTGCTCTTGCCTTTAAATCGGCTTGTACTTACACATGCATGGCTTAATCTTTGAGACAAGTATATGATCACTGGCAGGATCAACCAGGTAGCTGTTGTTGTTGGCGCCTATCGATGCAAGGCCACAAAATAGTGGGAGATTGGAGAGAGAGGTGTAAAGATATTGCCAGGGACTGCACGTTGGCCTTAGAGAAACAGCGCAAACCAGGATGATCAGATCTAACTGCACCTTTCTCTTGCTATCCTCGGTGCCGGTGGCAGCGCCACCGTGTGCTAATCTCTCCCTTGTATCCGCCTTTCTTTGCCCTAGCTCCAGCGAGGCAGCTGACATTGGGCGCAGGGACCGACGCTATGAATCTCTCCTTATCCGCTCTTTGCCCAGCGTAGGCAGAAGACATTGGGCGAGGGACCGCACGTTGGCCTTTAGAGAAACAGTGCTTGTGATGATCAGATCAAACTGCACCTTTCTCGCTATCCTCAAGCCGCAGCCTAACGCAGTGCCAATCTCCTCCCTTATCCTCTTCTTTGCTCCCAGCGAGGAAGCTGACATTGGGCGAGGGATCAAGACGTTATTTTAGAGAACAGCAAACCAGATGATCAGATCAAACTGCACCTTCTTTGCTATCCTTGGTGCCGGCAGCGCCACTGTAAAGCACTCCTCCTTTATCCGCTTCCTTCCCTTCTTACCCAGCCTTCCAGCGTAGGTAGCCGACATTGGGCGTAGGGACGGCGGAAGATATTCCACACCGAATAGGTGTGTGAAGGCACCCTCTCCCTTAATATAGTGAAATAGTGCAATCCAGCATACAAGAGCGACGATAGACAGGTCACCGTACCGCACCTCGAGAGTGGGAAGTTGTTTGATCGTTTGTTAGGCGGTTGTTAAAACCCGACTGTTCGCGAACAAAGCCGAATAACCCGTGTTCCGACCATAGACGCAACACGATGCTGTTGCTGTCGCGGAAACTGTGGTGGTGACGTGCGCCGGGAGTATTAATGTTCAATTGGGAGACAGACCTGGCTAGTGAAATTGAGTAGATCGCGCTCCACCGCCATTCCTCTGACCCCATGAGACTATTTTCTCTCTCTTCTGTTGCTGCTGCTGTTCAGCCATTGCAGGGCAGGGAAGGGAAAGCGACGGCAAACCGTCTCCACTCGGTGTGTGTGCAGATTCTCGGATCATTTTAAAAGTAGTGCTCGACCCCGATTGACTTGACTGCTCTCCCATTCGTGTCAGCCAGAAGCTACCAAATCAACCTCTATTGATTTGAACGGTCCCATTCTAAGTTTCTGTAGTATGCTATCAAATCGACCCCCGATTGACTTTGACGGTCTCCCATTCGGGTGTGCAAGTTTCTGTAGTATGCTATTAAATCGACCCCCGATTGACTTTGACGGTCTCCCATTCGGGTGTGCAAGTTTCTGTAGTATGCTATTAAATCGACCCCCG
Source organism: Homarus americanus (assembly GCF_018991925.1). Taxonomy (NCBI): domain Eukaryota; kingdom Metazoa; phylum Arthropoda; class Malacostraca; order Decapoda; family Nephropidae; genus Homarus; species Homarus americanus. The sequence goes on along the minus strand of NW_024741035.1, from coordinate 3,631 downwards.
ATTGACTTTCACTGTCTCCCATTCGGGTGTGCAAGTTTCTGTAGTATGCTATTAAATCGACCCCCGATTGACTTTCACTGTCTCCCATTCGGGTGTGCAAGTTTCTGTAGTATGCTATCAAATCGACCCCCGATTGACTTTGACGGGTGTGCAAGTTTCTGTAGTATGCTATCAAATCGACCCCCGATTGACTTTGACGGTCTCCCATTCGGGTGTGCAAGTTTCTGTAGTATGCTATTAAATCGACCCCCGATTGACTTTGACTGTCTCCCATTCGGGTGTGCAAGTTCTCTGTAGTATGCTATCAAATCGACCCCCGATTGACTTTGACGGTCTCCCATTCGGGTGTGCAAGTTCTCTGTAGTATGCTATCAAATCGACCCCCGATTCACTTTGACGGTCTCCCATGCGGGTGTGGAACTTCTCTGGTATGTTGTATAATATGACCGAGGTGCCCCTACCCCTTACTACAGTGAAATAGTGCCATCCAGTGTACAAGGGCGGACGCTTTCATCACCGCCTCCCACTCGGTGTGTGCACATTCTCGGATCATTTTGTATAGTATGCTATTAAATCGACCCTCGATTGACTCTGACGGTCTCCCATTCGGGTGTGCAAGTTTCTGTAGTATGCTATTAAATCGACCCCCGATTGACTTTGACTGGCTCCTATTCGGGTGTGCAAGTTTCTGTAGTATGCTATCAAATCGACCCCCGATTGATTCTTTTGACGGTCTCCCCATTCGGGTGTGCAAGTTTCTGTAGTATGCTATCAAATCGACCCCGATTGATCTCCTGACGGTCTCCCCATTCGGTGTGCAAGTTTCTGTAGTATGCTATTACCGACCCCCGATTGACTTTGACGGTCTCTCATTTCGGGTGTGCAAGTTTGTAGTATGTTATTAAATCACCCTCGATTGACTTTTTGACTGTCTCCCCATTCGTGCAAGTTTTAGTATGTTATCAAATCGACCCCATTGATTCTGGACGGTTTCCCCATTCGTGCGCTCTTGTAGTATGCTATTAAATCGACCCTCGATTGACTTTGACGGTCTCCCATTCGGGTGTGCAAGTTTCTGTAGTATGCTATTAAATCGACCCCCGATTGACTTTGACTGTCTCCCATTCGGGTGTGCAAGTTTCTGTAGTATGCTATTAAATCGACCCCCGATTGACTTTGACGGTCTCCCATTCGGGAGTGCAAGTTTCTGTAGTATGCTATTAAATCGACCCCTGATTGACTTTGACTGTCTCCCATTCGGGTGTGCAAGTTTCTGTAGTATGCTATTAAATCGACCCCCGATTGACTTTGACTGTCTCCCATTCGGGTGTGCAAGTTTCTGTAGTATGCTATCAAATCGACCCTCGATTGACTTTGCCGGTCTCCCATTCGGGTGTGCAAGTTTCTGTAGTATGCTATTAAATCGACCCCCGATTGAGTTTGACGGTCTCCCATTCTGGTGTGCAAGTTTCTGTGGTATGCTATCAAATCGATCCCCGATTGACTTTGACGGTCTCTATTCGGTGTGCAAGTTTCGTAGTATGCTATTAAATCGACCCCCGATTGACTTTCTCTGTCTTCCATTCGGGTGTGCAAGTTTCTGTAGTATGCTATTAAATCGACCCCCGATTGACTTTGACGGTCTCCCATTCGGGTGTGCAAGTTTCTGTAGTATGCTATTAAATCGACCCCCGATTGACTTTGACGGTCTCCCATTCGGGTGTGCAAGTTTCTGTGGTATGCTATCAAATCGATCCCCGATTGACTTTGACGGTCTCCCATTCGGGTGTGCAAGTTTCTGTAGTATGCTATCAAATCGACCCCCGATTGACTTTGACGGTGTCCCATTCGGGTGTGCAAGTTTCTGTAGTATGCTATTAAATCGACCCCCGATTGACTTTTTGGACGGCCTCCGTCTGGTGGACGTTTTCATCAACTACCCCCACCCGGGCAGACTTCGGATCATTTTGTAAAGCATGCTCGACCCCCATTGACTTTGACGGTCTCCCATTCGGGTGCAAGTTTCTGTAGTATGCTAACCGACCCCCGATTACTTGACTGTCTCCCATTCGTGTGCAAGTTTCTGTAGATATCAAACGAACCCCATTGACTTTGACGGTCTCCCATTCGTGTGCAAGTTTCTAGTATAAGCATTAAATCTACCCCATTGACTTTGACGTCTCCCCATTCGGTGCAAGTTTCTGTAGTATGCTATTAAATCGACCCCCATTGACTTTCACTGTCTCCCATCTGGGTGTGTGTCATAAGCCATTAAATCGACCCCCGACATTGACTTTCACTGTCTCCCATTCGTGCAAGTTTCTGTAGTATGCTAACAACCGACCCTCGATTGACTTTTTGACGGTCTCCCATTCAGGTGTGCAAGTTTCTGTAGTATGCTATCAAATCGACCCCCCTGATTGACTTTTGATTTGTCTCCCCATTCAAAAAGTTTCTGTAGTATGTTATTAAATCGACCCTGATTGACTAGACTGTCTCCCATTCGGTGCAAGTTCTCTCTGTAGAGCATCAAATCGACCCCGATTGACTTTGACGGTCTCCCCATTCGGTGCACTTCAGTATGCTATCAAATCGACCTCGATCCACTTTGACGGTCTCCCCATGGTGGAACTTCTCTGGTATGTTGTATAATATGACCGAGGTGCCCCTACCCCTTACTATAGTAGTGAAATAGTGCCATCCAGTGTACAAGGGCGACGCTTTCATCACCGCTCTCCACTCGTGTAAAATTCATTTGGACTATTTTTATAGTATATATTAAATCGACCTCGATTGACTCTGATCTGTCTCTATCGGGTGCAAGTTTCGTAGTATGCTATTAAATCGACCCTCATTGACTTTTGACTGGCTCCTATCTGTGCAAGTTTCTGTAGTATGCTATCAAATCGACCCCATTGATTCTTGACGGTCTCCCATTCATGCAAGTTTCTGTAGTATGAAATCGACCCTCGATTGACTTTTGACGTCTCCTATCTGTGCAAGTTTCTGTAGTATGTTGATAAATGAACCCCCTCATGACTTTGACGGTCTCCCATTCCGGTGTGTAGTGCAAGTTTCGTAGTATGCTATAAATCGACCACTGACACTTTGACTGTCTCCCATCTGCAAGTTTCTGTAGTATGCAACAAATCGACCCCGATTGACTTTGACGTTGCCCCCATTCAGTAAGTTTCTGTAGTATGCTATTAAATCGACCTCCGATTGACTTTTTGACTGTCCCCTATTCGGTGCAAGTTTCTTGTAGTATATATTAAATGACCCCTATTGACTAATTGCCTCATTCGGAAAAAGTTTCTGTAGTATACATCAAATCGACCCTGATTTGACTTGATCCCATACATAAAGTTTCTGTAGATATACAACCGACCCCCATGACTTTGATCTCCCTATCCGGGTGTGCAAGTTTCTGTGTATGTTAAATCGACCCCGATGACTTTTGACTGTCTCCCATTCTGTGCAAGTTTCTCGTAGTATTCATCAAATCGACCCCGATTGACTTGAATTTGGTCTCCATTCGGGTGTGCAAGTTTCTGTAGTATACAAATCGACCCTGATTGATTTGACGGTCTCCCATTCGGTGCAAGTTTAGACAATCAAACCCCCCATTGAC
>NW_024741034.1:0-10310 GCF_018991925.1 Homarus americanus | reverse complement strand
TTGGATGATAAATATGAGTGTCAAATAGATCACGATCACGACGACATTGATAATGAGGAGTTCCTCGTTGAGAGAAAAAGACTTCAGCATTTTGTTGCTGTTGTTGCTATAACTATTAAAGACAGAATACAGACGTGGAAAGAAGGCCCCCTTGAACTTTTGCAGTTTATTCAAAAGTATAACCTTGGGAACTCGGTTCCAAATATAGTAATAATGCTGAGGATTTTCCTCACAATTGCTGTTAGTGTTGCTACCTGTGAGAGGAGTTTTTCGAAACTAAAACTGATCAAGAATTACTTAAGATCTACTATGAGCACCTTGCGGTTGAGAAATCTTGCCATACTGTCTATAGAGCGATAATTGACAGATGAAATAGTTTTTGACAATGTCATTGAAGAATTTGCCAACGAAAAAACAAGAAAAGTCGAAGTTGAAGACAGGTGTATATAGAATAGGTAGTAGGCAGCTACCAAATAGGGAGGTACTACCGCCTGGGAAGATATTGGAAGCATAATGTGTTGTGTAATGGTAGACCCTGCTGCTATATGGCATTGCAAAAATTGTGACCAAGTCCCAGGTTGCTGATCTGACTTTCTGCCTCACTTACACACAATTGCGGGGTCTCAATTGTTTCTCTTGCTATTAACAACACAACATACGTATATCGTTTCTCACTAATGATCTTTTTTTTTTAATTTCTTTATGGTTCCTTATTATCATTATTATTATTATTATTATTATTATTATTATTATTATTATTATTATTATTATTATTATTATTATTATTATTATTATTATTATTATTATTGTTACGTATTACGTTTTCGCCCCCCGGGCCCTGATGTGGGTCGGTGGCCTGTGTTCGGGTGGGCTAATACCCATTAAAAAAAACAAAAAACAAAAACAAAAAGAGATAGACAAATAACTAAATAAAGACAGTAAAGTAAAAATTGATTCATTAAATATTTTCAGATCAAATTCCTGTTTACTTCCAGTCCCACGTCCAGCAATCCAGGTGTGTCCTTGAGACAGACACATCAGGTCACGAATCGTCTTCTCTCTGTCTTTCCCGTTGTTGTTTTCTCCCGTTCTGCTGAGGCGCCAGAAATGTCAGGTTGTCGTTTACTATTAACTACCAGGAGATGATGTGTCACAATTGTCCTTGTCTTCTGATGTAAGTTTTCTTCTCTCTGTTATGAAGTTTAAGGTTTTGATCTTAAATTTTGTGTATTTTTTGTACTGTTTCGTAAGGTTTTGTGTTAATTTGTTTTATTTTTTCTCTCGATTTTCCAGTTTTTGTCAGCAGGATATATGATATGTTTATCTTCCTCTGTTTCATCTTACTCTATGGGAAGAATAATTTTGGCCTGATTTCAAGTCTGTCTGTCTGTGTACCTTAAATTCCTTGGCGTGGAGTTTTAGTGTCTCTGGTATGCGTTCACTCCTGCTTCTTATAGTTTTAGTAACTTTTATAATTTGAGTTTCTTAGCATTCATAGTTTAGTCTTTAATGTTGTTTATATACAATTGGTAGCAGCTACATATTTTTTCTAATCTATTTTGTGACTCAAATTAAAATTTTTATTATCATTATTATTTGATTTTAATATATTCAATATTTTTTAACGTAATACGCCATATTTCTTCTCAGTATTCTTGATAGCATCCTAGTCTTGTGGTCTATCTATCTATCTATCTATCTATCTATCTATGTATCTATCTATCTATCTCTATCTATCAATCTATCTATCTATCTATCTATCTATCTATCTATCTATCTATCTGTCTGTCTGTCTGTCTGTCTGTCTGTCTGTCTGCATCCTTAGATTTAATTTCAATATCATAAATGTTACATGGTAATAGATAACCTTGCATGACAATAAACGTGACTTTATATATGTTAAAAGCGGGATAGACTGAGGTACTGGGTAAATAATGTGTTTATAATGGTAGTATCTCGTGCACCACCCTCCTCCTAGTAGAATAGTCTCCAATATATCAAGTTCATTACGAGGGACTCACTGAATGGATGAAAAATAACTTAAATAACCAATAAAATTACGTTTTTCATCATCATCATCGTGACGTGAGGGAAATAAAAATTTAAATTATTCCCAAATAATTATTCTAGGAAAAATCATAGGTCTTTATTTTTTAGGAGTGATTATTAGGTAATTTTAGCCTCAGAGAATATAAGTAAAATGTCAGAAAGTTTTGTCATTGTTGTATAGTCTCAAACGTTAACCAAGGAAATGATGTAGCCGATGGAGTGCCCTTAAATTCAGGCTTGTCTGCTGTAAAATGAAGAAAATTGAATGGTTATACTTTACAGGGTATTCTTTTGTATTTATTTATTTTTATTTTTATTTTTTTATTATTATTATTATTTTTTTTTTAGTGATGGCAGAATTGTAGCTCATAAATTTTGGGTAAACAATGTAGGAAGAGAGGAGCAAGGGGAGAGGAGGTGAAAATACTAAATATATGCTGAATAACTTGACATCCTCCATCATTATATAAAAACGACCCAAAATCCTGGACACACATCTCTTATAATGCTTTAGTGTGCATTTTGTCAGGGGGGTTATGTTAGGTTAGATTAAGTTAGGTTAGATTTGATGAGGTTTGGTTAAGTTAGTTTAGTTTTTTTTGTCTGCAGGGATTATAACAACACACTTCAACATAGGAACTGTATATCATGACTGTACTGTAGCGAAGACATAACAACACCGGGAAGAAAATGTGAAAACTGTGTTATGTAGGATTACACTACTCTGATATGAAACTAAGGAAGGTATGGATCACTTAAGAGCTTTAGAGATGAAGGAAGGAAGGAGAAGATTAATTACGTGGACAGGATGATAAACGAAGCTCTCCTGACGAGGGTTGCAGAGAGAGACAGAACCTATTAAGTGTGATAACAGGAGAAATACTAACTGGATTGGTCGTGTGTTGACAGACGAGGGGCATTTATGGAATGTCAGGGAGAGAAGCGATCGAAGATTGGGTTATCGAATTAACTGGAGAATTAATGGATATACGTAGCGTGGAATAAGGAGATAAAGGACAAGGAAAAGTTGGAAGATTGGATACCGATGAGAAGATGACTGAAAAAATAAAACCTGGGACGAACACCTTGTCGAAAATCAAGTTTTATCTAAGTATTTCAATGGATTTAGAAGCGTGACAAAACTACATTGGTGCCTTTAAGAATTCGGAATTATATTGTACAATTCAAAATTCAGGTTTATTTATTTAACTATATTGTACAGTTCCAAATTCAGGTTTATTCATTCATTTATTATTTGTTACAGTCGATCAGTGAAGAAGATGGCCGGCCTTACTGCGCATTTTATGTTGCCTCGTATATTTTGTTTTAACTTATTTCATCTCATGTGAAGTTAATCCTAAAGAGTTCGTTCATCGAGGTATATTTTCAATGTTATGTTATTGAATTGATTGTATACAATTTACTATGAACTTATGAAAAACTTTATGTACCCGGTTGAGGTATGAGAAAGAGTTATATCTGTACTCAGGTAACACATGTGCACCGCCATTGCTCAGGTAACACATGTGCAACGTTATGATCATGCATACACACACCTGATCATCTAAAATCGCAACCAGGAAATTTTAACAGACAATTGCATACATTTCTACAACAGATACAGTAATGCCAACAGACAGGTACGCACAGAAGGAACTTGAAGTACAGCGTAATATTACAGAACCAATTAAAAAAAATATGTTAGGTAAATTTTGTTCCACATGACAAGGAAAATGCGAGACTTTAATCCCTTGTTGACGACCATCTTTCCTCGAGGCTGCCTGCTGTCCCCGACCACACAGGGAGAGACAGACCGATAGATAAATATAAAGCCACACTGACAGACCGTAGACAGAATGCAGATAGACAGACTGACAGAAAACGGAAAAAATAACTGACACACACAAACTAGGGAGGGAAGGGGAGGGGATGGAAAGAGAGAGGAGAGGGGGGGAGGGAGAGAGGAGAGGAGAGAAGAGAAAGGAGAAGAAAAGGAAGAAGGGGGGACTCAGTTCGACATTGGCCGTGAACCATCTGTTGTGTCCGTTGGTCCGTTGTCTACCGTTACTGGCTTCTCCCCTCCCCCCCCCATCATCCTAACCCCACCACCTCCTCCCTCTCTCCATTGTTCCTTCTCCTGTTGCTCACCCCTCCCTCTCAACCCCTCCCTCTCAACCCCTCCCTCTCAACCCCTTCCTCACAACTCCTTCCTCACAACCCCTTCCTCACAACCCCTTCCTCATCTCTCCTGCCCTCCTGCCCTTCCTCCACCCCTCCTCCCACAGCCCCTCCCTCTTAACCTTCCTCACAACCCTCACCTCCTCCCCAGCCTCCCTCTTAATCCCTTCCTCCCACAACCCCTTCCTCCCCCTCCCTCCTGGCCCTTCTCTTTCCTCATACAACCCCTTCCTCCACCTCCCTTACAACCCTCCTTCACAACCTTCATCCCATCCTCCACAACCCCTTCCTCACCCCTCCTCCACAACCCTTCCTCACCCCTCCCTCTATATCCTCCTCCCCTCCCTTTATCTGACCCCTCCTCAAAACCCTTCTTCACCCTCCCTTTATACCCTCCCCTCTAACCCTTCCTCCTCTTACAATGCCCTTCCTCACCTCCACTTACAACCCCTTCTCACCTCCCCTCACAACCCCTTCCTCACCCCTCCCCTCACAACCCCCTTCCCTCACAACCACTTCCCTCACCCCCTCTCACCCCACAACCCTTTTCCTCACCCCTCCCTCACAACCCCTTCCTCCTTTTCCCTCACGGCCCCTTCCTCACCCCTCCCTCTGCCCTTCCTCACCCCCTCCCTCTTAACCCCTTCCTCCACCCCTCCCCCTCCCTAACCCCTTCTCCCCAACCCTTCCCTCTTCCCTCCCCTCACAACCCTTATCACCCCCTCCCTCCTGACCCTTCCTCCACCCCTCCCTCCTGCCCTTCCTCACCCCTCCCTCACATCCCCTTCCTCACCCCTCCCTCATAACCCCTTCCTCACCCCTCCCTCACATCCCCTTCCTCACCCCTCCCTCACAACCCCTTCCTCACCCATCCCTCACCCTCTCACTCCTTGTGGCAGCAACTGAGGCGTGACTGTACACTGTGTTGATAATAGAGAAAAATTAACTTCACGAGGCCCTCAGAGGCTTGTGGGCTGTAACCATTAACACCTGCTGTACTATTTACCTGTTTAATTGACTTAGTTTTGTTATAGACGAAGACTAATATCTTTTATGTGAACTAAATAACAACACAATATATAATAACCAATACAAGACAATACCAGTACGTGATGTATTTTTAGTGAACTATTTTCGTAAATGATCCTGACTAAATTTTTTTATCCAAAGTTTTCTTGAAGAGAATCTTATTGATATTCCTTTCACTTATTTATGATATTAATATTTAAGTAAAAATCTACATATCTGATGCTTTGTTTTACTATATTTTACGAAGTGTTAGTAAAATATTTAACACCTCAGCTTTTGTTTATCATATTTAATGCATGAATCATATTACCATCTTATCTTTTATTTCAACCTTTGTAATCAATCTTTAAATAACTTGATATCTGTACATTACCTAACCTTTGTTATCACCTGAGTCACTAATTAGAGATGTGTGTGTTGACAGATATGGGCGAGTGTGGGTGTGTGGAGGGCGGCGGGGTGGTGACGATGGGCCCGGGGGAAGGGTGCCAGTGCTTGTGCCCGCCCACCAAGCCCACTTTCAGGGATAACTCCGCTACCTGAATCTCCACCCAAGACGGTAAGTGTTCTATTGTACGTCTTGCTTAACAAACACACACACACACACACACACACACGCACACACACACACACACACACACACACACACACACATAGTAATACCTTTAAACTTCTACCCCTACTTCAGGAGAATAGATACCATGTACCCGTTTACAGCCGGACCAACACGTTGAGTCTCCCACCATCGTCAGGTACAGATGGTTAATGTGACCTGAAGGTGGCAACAACAGCAGGAGCAGGAGGAGGAGGAGGAGCAGGAGGAGGAGGAGAAGCAGGAGGAGGAGGAGAAGCAGGAGGAGGAGGAGGAGGAGGAGGAGGAGGAGGAGCGACAGTAACAACAGGAGGAGGAGGGCAGGAGGGAGGGAGGAGGGAGCAGGAGGAGGAGCAGGAGGAGGAGGAGCAGGAGGAGGAGGAGGAGAGGAGAGGAGGAGAAGAGCAACAGGAGGAGGAGGAGGAGAACAGGAGGGCTGGGAGGGAGGAGGAGGAGGGAGTAGGAGGGAGGAGGAGGAGGAGGAGGAGGAGGAGGAGCAACAACAACAACCCAGGAGGAGGAGGGAGGCCAAGGAGCAGGAGGGAGGAGGGAGCAGCAGGAGGGAGGAGGAGGGAGGAGGAGCAGGAGGAGGAGCAGGAGGGAGAGAGGAGGAGGAGGAGGAGCAGGAGGAGGAGGAGGCTGGGAGGAGGAGGAGCAGGAGTGAGGAGGAGGAGGAGGGAGCAGGAGGAGGAGGAGGTGAGGAGGTGGAGGAGGAGGAGCAGCAACAGGGAGGAGGGAGGAGGATGGCTGGGAAGAGGAGGAGGAGGAGGAGAGCAGGAGGAGGAGCAGGAGGAGGAGGGAGAACAGGAGGACGAGCAGGAGGAGGAGGAGGAGCAGCAGCAGCAGCAGCAGCAGCAGGAGGAGGGAGGGAGCAGGAGAAGGAGCAGGAGCAGCGCAGGAGCAGGAGGAGGAGAGGAGGAGGAGGAGGGAGGAGCAGCAGCCAGGAGGAGGAGGAGGAGGAGCAGGAGGAGCGGGAGGAGGAGGAGATGTCGAGTATCACCCACAACATACCTGAGGTCTCTCTCTCTCTCTCTCACGACATTTCTTCTTCCCGATTTGTTCCCATACATGTCTCTTCTCTCTCCCTATTCCTCACCTTTTATCTTCTCTTCTCCATCTCCCACTGGCAATCAATCAAGGTTCACGTGACTCATGCCGAAGTAGACCTGGGCGTTATCTTCCCAGCTTTCATTATCCTCAAACAGCTTTCCGGCACCGAGGGAGATTAATTACCGCCGCTGGTTAATTAGGCGAGGTCTGAACGGCATGCTAATGAGACTGCGGTTCAATAAAAGACGTAATTATAGGTTTCAAACGCACACAGATACAGGCTAGAGGGAGGTGATTATTTGCCCCTATAATCTTGACTCTACCTACTGTATAATCTTTACTCCATCTTATCACGCACGAGAGTTTAGTTTTTAATTATCCACTAAATTTTTGTTTTGTTATTATTCATATCTGTATTTTTCGATTATTAAATTAGGTGTTAAATAGATAACATTGTTTTTACCGGTGTCAGAGGCAAAGGTGTTATCAGGAGTATATGTATAGGTAATTAAGGAGAGAGAGAGAGAGAGAGAGGAATTAAAAGTTCGACCTGTAGTGGTGGTGGTGGTGGTGGAAGGCGTAGTAGACGGATGATCTTACCTGTGCCTGAGAGCGGTAGCCTCCCACCTTCTTCACCCACCTCATCCATCACCTCTGGCACTGATCCACGACCCTTAAGGGAGGCTAGGAGACCAAGCATCCACCTCTGAGATATATGAAGGAGGAGTGAGGGGGGTTGAGGGGTGAGACTGATGAACTGAGAGGTGAGGAGGGAGGTGAGGGGTGATGATATAGGGCACAAAAGGACAGTAGAGTTAAGGAAAAGTGGTTAATACTCTCAAAGACAAGATCACAGAGACGACACACAGTGAACCTTGGAAACAACGAGAGTACAGTATAGTTATTCAGGTTTCGATATTTACGTTTCCTTTTAACTCTCTCTGAGCCATCACCCGCGGGCCGAATATGACGTGTTAGACTGTAGTGATGATACAAGAGGTTCACTTCAGTTACAATACAAAGGAGGTCAAAATAGGATGGTAATTACAGGAAAACTCTTCACAAAAACCTGTAGTGTCTAAGCCCAAACCACCACGACGATCACGTGCAGAAAATCTTGTTACTGATATACTGTATAATCTGCCCTTACGGTGCCTCCTGACGTGTTACCTAAGTGTTGTTACGTCAATATCGTCTCGATGTTAACACCTGATCTCTCACCTAAACACACACCGTAAGTTATACACCCAGCTCTACCGCCTCCAGGAGTGATTACACAATAAGACTGTCCATTATATCCTCAGCTGCCTCTCTCTATCTGGGCGCCGCCTGTCAGCCCGCCACGCCGTCCTCCCTCCTGTCTCGAAGAACCAGCTAAATAAATTCCTCAAAACCGGTCGTCTTGTCCAGCAGGTTGGGTGAGGTGGGTGGCCAGAACAGCCAAGTCTTACAAAATAACGGAGTAATAGTACCACCTCAGTTTATTTACAGTAGCTCGTAGCGTGAAGGAGCTGGGGTGAAGCTCTTTATTTCGAATTCAAATAGTAAGCAAGAATCCTTATGTGTTGTAAAGTACCAGCCTCTAAATAAAAGCTATTTGATGTGTTGATAAACTATGACTCAGCAACACGCTCTTGTCTTCATCAGTTGATACTTTTTGATCTTCATAAAAGACTTTGATTTATTAATACGAAAAGCAAATCCTGTACAGCTGCTGGTTGCGACAAAATATGTGTACACGACTGAAAAGGCAAGAGTGAGAATCGAAGATACAGGAAGTCACATAGACTGTCAGACGGACGAACTGTGAATAATGTAACACAAAACACAGCTAACGAGGAAACATTAAACACAAGATTAAAGACGAAGTTACGATAAAATTGTCCCTAGTGGCTGTGACGCGAACTAAGAGGTACTCGCCAGACCTCCAACAGAGAAACAATTGGATAAACGGAACGATCCAGTCTGTTAATACCGCGTCAGTGTGAGTAATAGCTGCAGGGAGGTGACGGGCAAACAGTCCCCTGGTGATCTTACGGCGTGTGTGCCTGTGGGAGGAGGTGGCGGGGGGACGGGAGAACAAAGAGAAGATAAAGTTGGAGGAACAACCAATGGATTCAAGACTTACCCTCACCTGACCCACTACTGACGAGAAAAAAAAAATGAAAACATTGAAACAGATGAACAGTAAAGACGGAGTAAACACTTGAAAAAAAAAGAGGGATGTGAATAAACATTAAGGTGAGTACACAGCTGTTGCCTCGTACTCTACCTGGACTCTGAATGAATGAGACGACCCAGGAGGCGTGACCGTGACCTCATACGCGTTGCTCGGTCCTCACGCAACACAGTTAAAGTAAAGAGTAATGACAAAGGCTCCAGTCCGGTGTGGCAAGGCTGTCGTATAGTCATTGAAGGTGTGGGTGTGTCCTGCTGGGTGAGGCGCTACAAAGTCCCTAAATGCGAAAGCGAAATGCAACGTCATTTTTACATTGTGTGTGTGTGGTGACCCACGGGTGCTGACTCCACTACACCTGTCTCTAGTGTACTGTTATCATTTTATATTTATTTTATTTATTATCGAAGTAATTTCCTAAACTAAGTCTTCTTAGTGTGGGCCAGGTAGGTGTGTGGCGTGGCAGGTACTGGACAGTGACACACACACACACGTGGCCATAATAAACTCACACCTTGTTCACTCATCTTCACTACACGAGTCTATAATCACACCAGTGCCTAAAACATCTCATCATTCGTCAGTGTCAACCAACAACAAGGCGACAACTGTGTATTCTCGAGGATGATGAAGACACGGCTCCACAACTAACCTATCCTAACACTACCCTGAAATATGGACGTAGGCAGCAGTAGGAGGAAGATGGTTAGGAGTTGATAATTTGTAGTTTAGTTTACGGGCAACTTGGCAGACCTGCTATTACTACTACTACTACTACTACTATTACTACTACTACTTCTTCTTCTTCTTCTTCTTCTTCTTAGCTGTCACTCGGAATTGAGTATGACGATCATCCAGCTATGAGACAATGATATGAGTTATGAAAGATGTCACCTTCGTTGATGAGCTCTGAGGTGACTAGAGAGGCCGATACTGGACCGGCAGGATCGTTTACAGATGTTGCACATTGGAGGGCTACATCTAGTGTGGGACAGGCGGCGGCAACGTCTTTCCGGCGTTGGCGCTTGTCTGCCTCTGTATGCAGTCGGGATAACTCAGAAGTATTGACACATTCTCGTGTGGTGCTCCTCCAAGCGTTACGGTGTGGAATAAAGACGGGAATACACTATTATCACTTCACGTGAGCTCATGCGAGCTCACGAGTCCTCAAAACCGTGAAATCGGCAAAGAATTCACAATTGTGTCTCGTCACCTCACGTGATTTTACAAAGTTAA
>NW_024741033.1:0-12038 GCF_018991925.1 Homarus americanus | reverse complement strand
CCCCAGCGGGCATCGGCACCTCTCTTGGTAAGCGCTGACATTCCGAAAACAACAACCAGCTGCGTGGCTTTCCTTCCCTGCCCTGTATTGGCTGGAACGGCAGAAGGTTTTAGAAAAAATAGTCTCATGGGGTCCAGAGGAATGGCTGTGGAGGGGGCGATCTATGAATTTCACTAGCCAGGTCTGTCTTCCTATTGAACATTATTACTCTCTCTCGGCGCACACGTCGCCACCACGGTTTCCGTGACAGCAGCAGCATCATGATGTTGCATCTACCAATAAGCCCGGAACCGGGTTATTCGGCTGTTCGCGAACAGTCAGGTTTTAAACTTGCCTAACAAACGATCAAACAACCTCCACTCTCGAGGTGCGGTACGGTGACTGTCCTATCGTCCGCCCTTGTATCTTGGATTGCACTATTTCACTATATTAAGGGGAGAGGGTGCCTTCACACACCTATTCGTTGTGGAATATCTTCCGCCCCCCAGCGGAGCGCTTCGGCGCCTCTGCGAAGCAAAGCGCGGCATTCAAAAACAACAACCAAAGTTGCTGTCGCTTTCCCTTCCCTGCCTGCAATGGCTGGAGCAGCAGAAGGAGAGAGAGAGAGAAAATAGTCTCATGGGGTCAGAGGAATGGCAGTGGAGCGGGCTAATGGTGAGTAGGCTCGCGATCTATCAATTACATTAGCCAGGTCGCTCTCCCTATTGAACATTATTACTCTCTCTCGGCGCACACGTCGCCACTGCGGTTTCCGCGACAGCAGCAGCAGCAGCATCATGATGTTGCATCCACCAATTAGTCCGGAACCGGGTTATTCGGCTGTCTGCGAACAGTCCGGTTTTAACCTTACCCAACAAACGATCAAACAACCTCCACTCTCGAGTGCAGTGCGGTGACTGTCCTCGTCCGCCCCTGTATGCCTGGATTGCTAATTCACTATAATGGGGGAGGTGCCTTCACACACCTATTCTGTGTGGAATATCTTCTGCCCCCCAGCGGAGCGCTTCGGCGCCTCTGCGAAGCAAAGCGCGGCATTCAAAAACAACAACCAAAGCTGCCGTGGCTTTTCCTTCCCTGCCCTGTATTGGCTGGAGCAGCAGAAGGTTTTTTAGAGAAAATAGTCTCATGGGGTCAGAGGAATGGCTGTGGAGGGCGATCTATGAATTTCACTAGCCAGGTCTGTCTACCTATTGAACATTATTACTCTCTCTCGGCGCACACGTCGCCACCACGGTTTCCGTGACAGCAGCAGCATCATGATGTTGTGTCTACCAATAACTCCGGAACAGGGTTATTCGGCTGTTCTCGAACAGTCAGGTTTTAAACTTGCCTAACAAACGATCAAACAACCTCCACTCTCGAGGTGCGGTACGGTGACTGTCCTATCGTCCGCCCCTGTATGCTGGATTGCACTAATTCACTATATTAAGGGGAGAGGGTGCCTTCACACACCTATTCTGTGTGGAATATCTTCTGCCCCCCAGCGGAGCGCTTCGGCGCCTCTGCGAAGCAAAGCGCGGCATTCCAAAACAACAACCAAAGCTGCCGTGGCTTTCCCTTCCCTGCCCTGTATTGGCTGGAGCAGCAGAAGGTTTTTTAGAGAAAATAGTCTCATGGGGTCAGAGGAATGGCTGTGGAGGGCGATCTATGAATTTCACTAGCCAGGTCTGTCTACCTATTGAACATTATTACTCTCTCTCGGCGCACACGTCGCCACCACGGTTTCCGTGACAGCAGCAGCATCATGATGTTGTGTCTACCAATAAGTCCCGAACAGGGTTATTCGGCTGTTCTCGAACAGTCAGGTTTTAAACTTGCCTAACAAACGATCAAACAACCTCCACTCTCGAGGTGCGGTACGGTGACTGTCCTATCGTCCGCCCCTGTATGCTGGATTGCACTAATTCACTATATTAAGGGGAGAGGGTGCCTTCACACACCTATTCTGTGTGGAATATCTTCTGCCCCCCAGCGGAGCGCTTCGGCGCCTCTGCGAAGCAAAGCGCGGCATTCAAAAACAACAACCAAAGCTGCCGTGGCTTTCTCTTCCCTGCCCTGTATTGGCTGGAGCAGCAGAAGGTTTTTTAGAGAAAATAGTCTCATGGGGTCAGAGGAATGGCTGTGGAGGGCGATCTATGAATTTCACTAGCCAGGTCTGTCTACCTATTGAACATTATTACTCTCTCTCGGCGCACACGTCGCCACCACGGTTTCCGTGACAGCAGCAGCATCATGATGTTGTGTCTACCAATAAGTCCCGAACAGGGTTATTCGGCTGTTCTCGAACCGTCAGGTTTTAAACTTGCCTAACAAACGATCAAACAACCTCCACTCTCGAGGTGCGGTACGGTGACTGTCCTATCGTCCGCCCCTGTATGCTGGATTGCACTAATTCACTATATTAAGGGGAGAGGGTGCCTTCACACACCTATTCTGTGTGGAATATCTTCTGCCCCCCAGCGGAGCGCTTCGGCGCCTCTGCGAAGCAAAGCGCGGCATTCAAAAACAACAACCAAAGCTGCCGTGGCTTTCCCTTCCCTGCCCTGTATTGGCTGGAGCAGCAGAAGGTTTTTTAGAGAAAATAGTCTCATGGGGTCAGAGGAATGGCTGTGGCGGGCGATCTATGAATTTCACTAGCCAGGTCTGTCTACCTATTGAACATTATTACTCTCTCTCCTTTGTCCTTACACGATTTCAATGACAGCAGCAACATCCTTGATGTTGTGTCTACCAGCAAGTCCCGAACAGGGTTATTCGTATTCTCGAACAGTCGGGTTTAAACTTGCTAACAATAACCTCCCCTTCTCCGGTGCGATGCGACTGTCCTATCGTCCGCCCTTGTATATTGGATTGCACTAATTCACTATATTAAGGGGAGAGGGTGCCTTCACACACCTATTCTGTGTGGAATATCTTCGGCCCCCCAGCGGAGCGCTTCGGCGCCTCTGCGAAGCAAAGCGCGGCATTCAAAAACAACAACCAAAGCTGCCGTGGCTTTCCCTTCCCTGCCCTGTATTGGCTGGAGCAGCAGAAGGTTTTTTAGAGAAAATAGTCTCATGGGGTCAGAGGAATGGCTGTGGAGGGCGATCTATGAATTTCACTAGCCAGGTCTGTCTACCTATTGAACATTATTACTCTCTCTCGGCGCACACGTCGCCACCACGGTTTCCGTGACAGCAGCAGCATCATGATGTTGCGTCTACCAATAAGGCCGGAACCGGTTATTCGGCTGTTCTCGAACAGTCAGGTTTTAAACTTGCTTAACAAACGATCAAACAACCTCCACTCTCGAGGTGCGGTACGGTGACTGTCCTATCGTCCGCCCCTGTATGCTGGATTGCACTAATTCACTATATTAAGGGGAGAGGGTGCCTTCACACACCTATTCTGTGTGGAATATCTTCCGCCCCCCAGCGGAGCGCTTCGGCGCCTCTGCGAAGCAAAGCGCGGCATTCAAAAACAACAACCAAAGCTGCCGTGGCTTTCCCTTCCCTGCCATGTATTGGCTGGAGCAGCAGAAGGTTTTTTAGAGAAAATAGTCTCATGGGGTCAGAGGAATGGCTGTGGAGGGCGATCTATGAATTTCACTAGCCAGGTCTGTCTACCTATTGAACATTATTACTCTCTCTCGGCGCATACGTCGCCACCAGGGTTTCCGTGACAGCAGCAGCATCATGATGTTGTGTCTACCAATAAGGCCGGAACCGGTTATTCGGCTGTTCTCGAACAGTCAGGTTTTAAACTTTAGCAACAAACGATCAAACAACCTCCACTCTCCCGAGTGCTGATGCGGTGACTGTCCTATCGTCGCCCTGTAGCTGGATTGCACCTAATTCACTATATTGGAAGGTGCCTTCCTATTCTGTGGAGATATCTTCCGCCCCAGCGGGTACTTCAACGCCTCTGCGAAGCAAAGCGCGGCATTCAAAAACAACAACCAAAGCTGCCGTGGCTTTCCCTTCCCTGCCCTGTATTGGCTGGAGCAGCAGAAGGTTTTTTTAGAGAAAATAGTCTCATGGGGTCAGAGGAATGGCAGTGGAGTGGGCTTATGGCGAGTAGGCTCACCATCTATCAATTACACTTGCCAGGTCTCTCTTCCGTTTGGACATTATTTACTCTTTCTCTCTCTCGGCGCACACGTCGCCACCCCACTAGTTTCCGTCACAGTATATGCTGCGGCCTTTCAGTCCGGCACGGGGCTCCCCTTCGCCTTGCTGTCTCTGCCCAACTTAAGCGGATTACGTTGGTCGATCACCCGTCTTCGCGTCTGTGCCGGCCTTCAATGCAACGCCTAACCGTCTCTTGACCGAGATTCATTGCTACCTAAATGTGCATAGACAACAGCGGTTCCAACACGACCGGGCGCAGTCTGAGTAGCCAGTATACTAAAAGAAGTTTAGCAGCCAAAACTGCGTCCAAAGCACACGTTGGTTACCCCATCACCCCTAACGCGATGGCGGTTCCCACCCGTGAAATACACAACCTAACCAATATTGGGCGACGATGGCGCTCATGAGCCCACGACCCCACAAACAGTAAGAGAGAGTGAGAAAGAAAGAGAGAGAGGAGAAGGATAAGGGAGGAGATTGGCCAACGTGCGGTCCCTCGCCCAATGTCTTCTGCCTCGCTGGAGCTGGGGCAAAGATAAGAGGAGCGGATAAGGGAGGAGATTGGCCAACGTGCGGTCCCTCGCCCAATGTCGGCTGCCTCGCTGGAGCTGGGTAAAGATGAGAGGAGCGGATAAGGGAGGAGATTGGCCAACGATACGTCCCCTCTCGCCCAATGTCCGGCTGCCTCGCTGGAACTGGGTAGGCAGGAGAGGAGAGGGCGGATAAGGAGAGATTAGCCGCGTCTTGATCCCTCGCCCAATGTCGGCTGCCTCGCTGGAGCTGGGTAAAGATGAGAGGAGAGGAGCGGATAAGGGAGGAGATTGGCACACACGGTGGCGCTGCCAGCGCCGAGGATAGCAAGAGAAGGTGCAGTTTGATCTGATCATCTGGTTTGCTATTTCTCTAAGGCCAACGTGCGGTCCCTCGCCCAATGTCTTCTCGTTTTTTACTGTCGGTCTGCTCACTATTTTGGCTGGCGTGTTAGGCGTCGCCAATAGCAGCAGCAGCAGCAGTAGCAGCTACCTGGTTTATCCAGTCATATGCTTGTCATTAACGGAGAGAAAGAGAACGGGGCGCTCTTTAAACTAATTTACTGAATTGGGCGGTATCGGGCTCTGCTCTGGTAACTCCAGCAGCAGCGAATGAGGACAATCCCGGCCCCCGCACCAAAAATACTACACTCGTGCGGGAGCGCGCAACCGGAGGAGGACGGACGGGGCTATGGATGGCTGCCCGTCCGTTCCATGCTCCCTGCGAATAAGCCTCTTGCCCAAGAGTTAAATTACAATGCCAAAAAAATTCCAAACCTTAACAACAAGCCGTCCGGCCAAACCTAACCCACACATTGGGCTATGTCTGTCAAACCCTTTCATTGAGACTTGACCTGTGATGGTTAGTCATAAAAAGACCAAATGGCAAATGTACAACTCTTAACGGTGCACGGTGTCTGCACTGGCGCAGCTATTTTTCAAGTGTCTGCCAAGGATGATGGAAAGTTAGAGTTGATGAGATACTGCCCTAGTTCTATTCATAAACGATGCCAACTTCCTTATGGGGAAGTATGGTTGCAAAGGTGAAACTTTAAGGAATTGACGGAAGGGCACCACGAGGAGTGGAGCCTGTGGGTTAAATTGATTCAAGATGGGAAACCTGACACCCACCGAGTCCAGACACCGGAAGGATTGAGCCATGCATGTGAAAGTACAATCTGGTTTAAGGGGAAACCCCGAATGGGTGCTAATGCACATACTGTGGCAATACAAGCAAATGGTGTCCATTGCTTTAAAAGTTTTGTGATACTGTTGCCAAGCAGAACTGGTTAATGAAGGAATGAATACTCATTCCGATACTATTGAGAGGCTTTAGACAGCAGGAGTGTGGCTATGGATGTTGGAAATTGATCTTGGTGGTAGTAGCAAATGGTGGAGAGAGAAGTTGTGGCCTCAGCCCGATTCACGCTGGAGGCCAATGCAACAAGAGCAGAGGAGAACTAGTAGGGGTTCTCCTCGGACACAGGCGCAAGTGAACACGGCACTTATTGTTTAAGGAACCCTAGTGGGTCGGGGAAAGAGTTCGCTGTTAGGCGTCCGGGAAGACTGACCGTACTAGCCGTAAGGTGCATGCGGTGTCTCTTTTGGTAAAGAGTGTGTGGGAAGTCGGCAAATGAGATGTGTAAGTATGGACAAGGATTGGCTCTGAGGAACGGACATGCTGGGTCCGTGCTGGAAGCGGGTTGGGGATCGAGCGCAGGGTCGAGCGAGGAGACGACAGGTATATGGATCTCGTACCGTGATTTCGGCGATTCAGGATCACACTCTGCCGATGAACTGGTGGTCTTGCCTGTCAGAACAAACTCCTTTCCGCAGTTCGTTCGTTTTATTCCCGTGGAACGCATGGGCTGCGTGGTGTGTTGCGTGGATGGTGTTCGTCGTCCCTCCTTTTCAGGAGTGCTGGGGAGGCAGAACTCCAGTTCATAGAATGCCGCTTCGGCTGCCGTTCCACGCAGACAAGACACGGATCAATGGCATTCGAGGGTCTAATGAAGTCTGAAAACTAGCCACAATTCCTTAATTACTTACGGAATAACACAGTTCTGACTGTCCCATGGGAAAGATGAGTGCTTAGACTCTTTTGAGTGAGTCAGTCTTCCCCCCCGGTACCAAAGACGCCCTGTGAATCCCAAAATGCTCAAGATGACCACGTTGCAAGTGATGCCTCGGTGTAGAGAATCAAGGCTGGAACTGTTCGACTTTGACGTCAACGTTCACAAATTTCTCTCCAAATTAAGGATGGACCGACAGAGTCGGCCAGGAGAATGAATTGGTGGTATTTAAATGACGATCTCAGTATCTGATATTTACCAGGAGCTGAAGGGTAGCTTAAACTTGGAGTTTTTACTCTGTCTAGCATTTCCAACACAGAAGGCACGGCTTCTGAGAAAAGTCCACACAAATGAAGTGAGAAACTTCAACCTGCTTAGTCCCGGTTTGTTGCCGCGAGACATTCTGAGAAGCGGAGCTTAGAAATTCCTGCTGTCATGTGAGGTTTCCTTGAGTTTCTGACGGGATTTCAATAGAGGGAGATAAAATTGACCCGAAACTCTGACAAAGCAGAGAGAGAGAGTTTGCCTAAATGTGGTGCATTCCACACCAGCAGACCGCTGGAGGTTTCGTCACGCCCCCCGATGGCGAAATCCTCTGTTACAGCAGAAGTGTCTGTTTTGCCCGTTCACACCAGCAGACCGCTGGAGGTTTCGTCACGCACCCCGATGGCGAAATCCTCTTTTACAGCAGAGTCTGTTTAACCTAACCTAACCGTGGTGTCCACACTACCAGAATGCTGGAGGTTTCGTCACGCACCCCGATGGCGAAATCCTCCGTTAAAGCAGGAGTGTCGGTTTAACCTAACCTAACTGTGGTGCATTCCACACTACCAGACCGCTGGAGGTTTCGTCACGCCCCCCATGGCGAAATCCTCCAATACAGCGGCAGCAGTGTCTAGCGGCCTGCTCCATTGCGCAAGTGTCTGTTTAACCTAACCTAGGTTAAAGTGTATTGGTGTCCTGAAGTTTTATAGAGGCTTGCCAGCCTAACCCTTTCATTGAGACTCGACCTGTGATGGTTAGTCGTAAAAAGACCAAATGGCAAATGTACAACTTAACGGTGCACGGTGTCTGCACTGGCGCAGCTTTTTTTCAAGTGTCTGCCAAGGATGATGGAAAGTTAGAGTTGATGAGATACTGCCCTAGTTCTATTCATAAACGATGCCAACTTCCTTATGGGGAAGTATGGTTGCAAAGGTGAAACTTTAAGGAATTGACGGAAGGGCACCACCAGGAGTGGAGCCTGTCGGTTAAATTGATTCAAGATTGGAAACCTTACTACATTATCGCTCTCTCTCGGCGCACACGTCGCCACCCCACTAGTTTCCGTCACAGCATATGCTGCGGCCTTTCCGTCCGGAACGGGGCTCCCCTTCGCCTTGCCGTCTGCCCAACTTAGCGGACTCGCGTTGGTCGATCACCCCGTCTTCGCGTCTGTGCCGGCCTTCAATGCAGCGCCTAACCGTCTCTTGACCGAGATTCATTGCTACCCTAAATGTGCATAGACAACGCTCATGGTTCAACACGACCAGGGCGCAGTCTGGGAGCCGAGTATACTAAAAAGAGAGTTTAGCAGCCAAAACTCGTCAAAGCACACGTTGGGTTACCCCATCACCTAACCGATGGCGGTTCCCACCCGTGAAATACACAACCTAACCAACATTGGGCGACGATGGCGATCATGAGCCCACGTCTCCACAAACAGTAAGAGAGAGTGAGAAAGAAAGAGAGAGAGGAGAAGGATAAGGGAGGAGATTGGCCAACGTGCGGTCCCTCGCCCAATGTCTTCTGCCTCGCTGGAGCTGGGTAAAGATGAGAGGAGAGGAGAGGAGAGGAGCGGATAAGGGAGGAGATTGGCACAGGTGGCGCTGCCGGCGCCGAGGATAGCAAGAGAAGGTGCATTTTGATCTGATCATCTGGTTTGCTATTTCTCTAAGGCCAACGTGCGGTCCCTCGCCCAATGTCTTCTTGTTTGCTGTCGGTCTGCTCTCTATTTTGGCCGCCGTGTTAGGCGTCGCCAATAGCAGCAGCAGCTACCTGGTTTATCCAGTCATATGCTTGTCATTAACGGAGAGAAAGAGAACGGGGCGCTCTTTAAACTAATTTACTGATTTGGGCGGTATCGGGCTCTGCTCTGGTAACTCCAGCAGCGAATGATGACAATCCCGGCCCCCGCACTCGTCTTAAGAATAAGAAGGAACGGAGTCAGGGGTGGGAGTACCGGCGCCATGGCCGCTGGTACCCCCGATAAAGCCCCTCAAACCTTCCTCCGTCTTAAGAATAAGAAGGAATGGAGTCAGGGGTGGGAGTACCGGTGCCATGGTCACTGGTAACCCCGTTACAAGCCCCTCAAACATTCCTCTCTGTCTTATGGATCAGAAGGAACCTTAAAGATTAAGCCATGCATGTGAAAGTACAATCTGGTGTAAGGGGAAACCCCGAATGGGTGCAAATGCACATACTGTGGCAATACAAGCAAATGGTGTCCTTTGCTTTAAAAGTTTTGTGATACTGTTGCCAAGCAGAACTGGTTAATGAAGGACTGAATACTCATTCAGATACTATTGAGAGGCTTTAGACAGCAGGAGTGTGGCTATGGATGTTGGAAATTGATCTTGGTGGTAGTAGCAAATGGTGGAGAGAGAAGTTGAGGCCTCGGCCCGATTCACGCTGGAGGCCAATGCAACAAGAGCAGAGGAGAACTAGTAGGGGTTCTCCTCGGACACAGGCGCAAGTGAACACGGCACTTATTGTTTAAGGAACCCTAGTGGGTCTGGGAAAGAGTTCGCTGTTAGGCGTCCGGGAAGACTGACCGTACTAGCCGTAAGGTGCATGCGGTGTCTCTTTTGGTAAAGAGTGTGTGGGAAGTCGGCAAATGAGATGTGTAAGTATGGGCAAGGATTGGCTCTGAGGAACGGACATGCTGGGTCCGTGCTGGAAGCGGGTTGGGGATCGAGCGCAGGGTCGAGCGAGGAGACGGCAGGTATATGGATCTCGTACCGCGGTTCGGCGGTGTGGGGGATGTACACTGTCATACCGATGAACTTCGGTGGTCTTGCGCCTGTCAGAACCGAGCTCTTTCCGCAGTTCGTTCGTCCCCTATTCCCGTGGAATGCATGGGCTGCGTGGTCGTGTTCGTGGATGGTGTTCGTCGTCCCTCCCTTTTCAGAGGTGGGGGGGGGGGAGGCGGGGCTTTCCGGTTCACTAGAATGCCACTTCGGCTGCCGTTCCACTCAGACAAGACACGGATCAATGGCATTCGAGGGTCTAATGAAGTCTGAAAACTAGCCACAATTCCTTAATTACTTACGGAATAACACAGTTCCGACTGTCCCATGGGAAAGAAGTTTGCTTAGACTCTATTGAGTCAGTCAGTCTTCCCCCCCGGTTCCAAAGACGCCCAAAGAATCCAAAATTGCTCAAGATGACCACGTTGCAACTTATGCCTCGGTGTAGAGAATCATGGCTGGAACTGTTCGACTTTGACGTCAACGTTCACAATTTTCTCTCAAAATTACGGATGGACCGACAGAGTCGGCTAGGAGAATGAATTGGTGGTATTTATATGACGATCTCAGTATCTGATATTTACCAGGAGCTGAAGGCAGCTTAAACTTGGAGTTGAAACTCTGTCTAGCATTTCCAACACAGAAGGCACGGCTTCTGAAAATAGTCCACACAAATGAAGTGAGAAACTTCAAGTGAGAAGTCCCGGTTTGTTGCCGCGAGACATTCTGAGAAGCGGAGCTCAGAAATTCCTGCTAAGTCATGTGAGGTTTCCTAGAGTTTCTGACGGGTTTCCAAGAGATAAAAAGGACCCGAAACTGTGACAAAGCAGAGAGAGAGAGTTTGCCTAATCGTGGTGTATTCCACACTACCAGACCGCTGGAGGTTTCGTCACGCCCCCCGATGGCGAAATCCTCCGTTACAGCAGAAGTGTCTGTTTTGCCCGTTCACACCACCAGAACGCTGGAGGTTTCGTCACGCACCCCGATGGCGAAATCCTCATTTACAGCAGAGTCTGTTTAACCTAACCTAACCGTGGTGTCCACACTACCAGACTGCTGGAGGTTTCATCACGCACCCCGATGGCGAAATCCTCCGTTAAAGCAGAAGTGTCTGTTTAACCTAACCTAACCTAACTGTGGTGCAGTCCACACTACCAGACCGCTGGAGGTTTCGTCACGCACCCCGATGGCGAAATCCTCCGTTACAGTAGAAGTGTCTGCAAATCCATATACTGTGGCAATACAAGCAAATGATGTCCATTGCTTTAAAAGTTTTGTGATACTGTTGCCAAGCAGAACTGGTTAATGAAGGAATGAATACTCATTCCGATATTATTGAGAGGCTTTAGAAAGCAGGAGTGTGGCTATGGATGTTGGAAATTGATCTTGGTGGTAGTAGCAAATGGTGGAGAGAGAAGTTGAGGCCTCGGCCCGATTCACGCTGGAGGCCAATGCAACAAGAGCAGAGGAGAACTAGTAGGGGTTCTCCTGGGACAGAGGCTAAAGTGAACACGGCACTTATTGTTTAAAGACTAAGAAGGAACGGAGTCAGGGGTGGGAGTACCGGCGCCATGGCCGCTGGTACCCCCGATAAAGCCCCTCAAACCTTCCTCTCTTTCTTCTTGATAAGAAGGAACCTTAAAGATTAAGCCATGCATGGACAAGGATTGGCTCTGAGGAACGGACATGCTGGGTCCGTGCTGGAAGCGGGTTGGGGATCGAGCGCAGGGTCGAGCGAGGAGACGGCAGGTATATGGATCTCGTACCGCGGTTCGGCGGTGTGGGGGATGTACACTGTCATACCGATGAACTTCGGTGGTCTTGCGCCTGTCAGAACCGAGCTCTTTCCGCAGTTCGTTCGTCCCCTATTCCCGTGGAATGCATGGGCTGCGTGGTCGTGTTCGTGGATGGTGTTCGTCGTCCCTCCCTTTTTAGAGGTGGGGGGGGGGAGGCGGGGCTTTCCGGTTCACTGGAATGCCACTTCGGCTGCCGTTCCATTCAGACAAGACACGGATCAATGGTATTCGACGGTCTAATGAAGTCTGAAAACTAGCCACAATTCCTTAATTACTTACGGAATAACACAGTTGCGACTGTCCCATGGGAAAGAAGTTTGCTGAGACTCTTTTGACTGAGTCAGTCTTCCCCCCCGGTTCCAAAGACGCCCAAAGAATCCCAAATTGCTCAAGATGACCACGTTGCAACTGATGCCTCGGTGTAGATAATCAAGGTTGGAACTGTTCGACTTTGACGTCAACGTTCACAATTTTCTCTCAAAAGTAAGGATGGACCGACAGAGTCGTCCAGGAGAATGAATTG
>NW_024741032.1:0-39024 GCF_018991925.1 Homarus americanus | reverse complement strand
CCTGATAAAACGGCTTTAATGAGATTTATCATAACTAGCATGGAAGGCATATATTGTTTACATAATCAGGAAATATACTGTACACGCTATGTCCGGGTTTATTCCGTTACAGGAGCTCCGAAGGTCCTGTAAGTTATGGCCTCCAGATACAATATGTGACGTCACAAGATGGCGGGTGTTATATGTTTTGAGTATCGCTACAGAGAGGAACTTACACCCTCGAGGGTCGACTTACAGAGTCAGCTGGGAGATACAATATCTTTTGAGTATCCGCTCCCAGGTAAACAAAATAGAGAAGTACAGGTAATTTTCATGCAGTGGAGCGTTGGCCTCTCACTTGTTTAGTAAACATAATATATTTCTAACCTAACATAACCCACCCTAACATATCCTATCCTAACATACCCCACCCTAACATATCCCACCCTAATCCATCCTAACCTAACATAACCCACCTTCACATATCCCACCCTAACATAACCCACCCTAATCCATCCTAACCTAACATATCCTACCCTAACATATCCCACCCTAACATATCCTATCCTAGCATAACCCACCTTAACATAACCCACCTTAACATATCCCACCCTAACATATCCCACCCTAATCCATCCTAACCTAACATAACCCATCTTCACATATCCCACCCTATCATATCCCACCCTAATCCATCCTAACCTAACATATCCCACCCTAACCCATCCTAACCTAACATATCCCACCCTAACATATCCCACCCTAACACATCCCACCCTAACATATCCCACCCTAACCTAATATATCCCACCCTAACATATCCCACCTTAACATATTGTTATGCCATGTATTGCAATGTTGCACAGGAGGGCCAAATGGCACACAGATTCTTAAGGGTTCAGTTTAAATTTGATAAGACTCTCATTAAGTGCAACTTTGGTTCAGGGTTTGTGAAAGTATACAACATTTTAATAGCTTAATGGCTAAAATGTATATGTACAATGGGTTTGGTTAACTTTATATAACAGCACTTTTAAGTTCCTGGGAGTAGAGGTAACAAACAACAAATGGAGCAGGTTCGTTGACTGCTTCAGAAGGAGGGTTAGGGTTCACATTTAAAGACTTTACATTACACTTATAATAAATAAAGGTAATTTACTGTGAATAACAATGGCAGTGTGGCACTTTGCACAACAAATGATCAATTAAACATAATCTAAACTTGTGCACAGTAAAGTAGATCATCAGCTGGGTATTAACATACAAAGTTCCTGGTTCATCTCTTTAAACAAGACTACAGTCACAACAATCTAATCCTTAGACTCTCAATACACAAATATAACACAATTACACAACCAATGGTCACCTAATACAATCACAAGAGCAGTACTGATACACAAAACCTGATTAAGTTATTCCCCAGTTTAATAAATGTATGTCTGCCTTACTGGAAGTCCTGACTGTGTCTGACTCACTCACGGCAGCCCGACTGAGGGATCCCAAACCTACCACTATTTAATGTGGAACTTAATTTGGCTCGTCCTTTACTTAAGTCTTAACTATTTTTAACACATTTGTCTTAATACATTACATTACACAGAGCATCATAACGTCATATAACAACAATATCAGAAACAATAACATTATATAGCAACAACATCAGATACAATACCATCTTATATCAGTACACCAAACCCAACCACCACATCGAATACGCATATCAACACAACCTGTAGGTAACCACTCAACTACTTGTAACAATATCCCACCCTAACATATTCCAACCTAACCTATCCCACCCTAACATATCCCAACCTAACATATCCCACCCTAACATATCCCACCCTAACATATTCCAACCTAACCTATCCCACCCTAACATATCCCACCCTAACATATCCCAACCTAACATATCCCAACCTAACATATCCCAACCTAACCCATCCCGCCCTAACATATTCCAACCTAACATATCCCAACCTAACCTATCCCAACCTAACCTATCCCACCCTAACTTATCCCATCCTTACTCTTCCCACCCTAACCTACCCCACCCTAACCTACCCCAATCAAACCCATCCCACCTTAATCTAACCTAACCCATCTCATCTTTTATATTCCATCCAAACCTATCCCACCCTAACCCAATTCAATCTAACCTAATCGGAAAAAATACACACGATCCAGAGAGAGAGAGAGAGAGAGAGAGAGAGAGAGAGAGAGAGAGAGAGAGAGAGAGAGAGAGAGACTGCCAGTACCAGGAAGTAAGTCATGCTACTGTGTAATAAGTTATGGTCACTTTCAAAACTCCGACATATTCTTGGGCCAGTTGGGGCAGCTCACGCCATCCTCCTCCTTTCAGTACACAACAAATGCTTTCCTCTGCTCTACTATTAGAACCGTGACAGCACAGTCCACACACACTCTCTTATTTCCGTCCTCAAGTCCCAATGGTGGAATTCTTGACCAACCTCGTCTCCGTGTGAAAAACATATAGGAGTGAAAAGTCAGCAGTGTAACCTAACCTAACCTCGTTAACGTATTAAAAAAACATGGGTGGTACCGTGATAAGGAAATAGTGTAGCTTTTTTATAACGCGGATAACAGACTCTTGTAAACTATTGGAGGTTGGGTTGGGTGGTTGAGAACAGTGGATAAAGGTGATAGAGAACAGTGGATAAAGGTGAGATAGAGAGAACAGAGGATAAAGGTGAGATAGAGAACAGTGTGAGGTGAGTGACTGTGGGGTGTGTCATTAACCGCGTGAGTTTCTTTGTTTGTTGTATGTCTGTGTTGTTTGTAAAGACATGGTGTGTGGCTTTGTTTTGCGCCTGCGTGAGTTGGTGGTTTGTAGCTGTGTTTTGTGGCTTCATGGTGTGTCACAATTTGGTGTGTAACATATTTTGAGTGTGTGGTGGTTTGGTACAGTCAGCCAAAGTTTCATCGATCCCACCCTAGCTCTTACTGGCAATTTTACCTGGCAATACTTTGTAAGGTAAGGCTGTATGTATCGGCGGTGTCCTTGCCAAAATAAATATTAAAAAATTCAAAGGATAACATTATTATAATAATAAACTAGTCATCGTTATTTTTAAGATCATGACAAGTTTGCGAATGTTCGTATATTTCCTTAAATACAAAAAAGATTGATATTAATGATTGGCAACGCAACCACAACCGTAGCTGCCACAAGATTCTCTAATTCAAGAATACTGAACATGTTCCACATTTAATCTTGAGTGTTTCATGAAGGTGTTAATTGTTTTTATAATATGAACATTATAATTATAATATAACTTGGCGTAAGTTAGAGGGCAGACTTACTTGTCAGTCACGATATTGTATCTTCATAATATGTCCTGGTTATCAGTTGTGTGTGTGTGTGTGTGAGGACCTATCAAATATCTTGAATTACGTAAACTTTTGCACAATAACTCTGACCTAATGACTGAAGTGTTTAGTCTGAGTGTAAGTGCAGCCACGTGAAGCAGAACCTAATTATTATTTTGAATAAATATCCAAGAATAAATTACAAACTAGAATCAATGGCAATACAACTGTGAAATAATGAATATATTTTAACAATTATTGTTAAGGTTTTGAGAGGTAAATATATATTTGGCGATGTGCAAAGTTGCAATATGATTCTAAAAGGAAATAAAAAAGCGAGGAAATAAAAACTCACATAATAACGGAGAGCTATTCGACCCCTTTCCCAGTCCCCATCAACTCTATATAAGTATAATCTGTCTTTGACTGCCAGTATCTCTCTCTCTCTCTCTCTCTCTCTCTCTCTCTCTCTCTCCCTTTCTCTCTCTAAAAGTGAGTTATTGATAATAATACCCTCGAAGGCAGCTAGTAGAACGCCAAAATGACCACCATACAGCGCTGGTGCAGGGATACCAAATGCCATTATTGTGTCAGTCGAGTCTATTACATAGTGTCTGGCACTCTCCGCCCTCTAACTTATGTCAAATTATATGATTTACAGTAATGCTCACACTGTGAAGGCAATTAATTCCTTCATGAAACACTCAAGAACAAATGTGGAACATGTTATTGTACAAAAGGAAGGCTATAGGTAGGAGAATAAATCGTGGTGAAGTATTGGCCGGTAGGGTTAGGACCGAGATAAGAAAAGCAAAGAAGAATAATGAACTGAAGATAGCAAAGGAGATGAAGTCAAACCCCAAGGGATTCTTTCAAATGTATCAAACTAAAACACGAGAAAACATTGGACCAATACAGTCAGATACCGGCGAGCTAACTGATAACAACGGAGAAATGAGCAATAACTTGAATAGATAATTTCAACAGTTTTCACAACCGAAAATTAAACACGATACCCGAGGAACTGACTATATACAGAGATGGTGAAGCAAATAGATTAAGCGAGATAGCAGTGACTAGGAACGAAGTTAGTAAGCAAATAGACAAGCTAAAGCCTAATAAGTCACCAGGTTACGAGGAGATATTTGCCAGAGTATTAAAGGAATGTAGGTTAGAGCTTAGCATGCCCTTAGCAAACTTGTTTGACATATCATTAAAAACGGGTGTAGTACCAGAATCCTCTAACTACCGTCCAATCAGTTTAACATCAATTGTAGCAAATTACTGGAAGCAATAATTCAAACTCTATTCGAAATCACCTGGAGAAGCACAAGCTGATCAATGATTCCCAACATGGCTTCACAAGAGCGCGTTCAAGTCTGACTAATCTATTAACATTATTCTTAGCTGTTTTCAAATCAGTGGACGAGGGGCACGATTATGATGTGGTATATCTCGACTTTAGCAAAGCCTTCGACAGAGTCCCCCAAGAAAGACTAATACAAAAAGTGGAGGCTCGTGGCATTGGAGAAGATATTCTAAAATGGATTTGAGCGTGGTTACAGGACAGGAAACAGCGAGTAAGCATTAACGGCACTAAATCCGATTGGAGTAACGTCAGTAATGGAGTACCCCAAGGCTCAGTACTTGGACCATTATTATTTATGATATACATAAACGACATAGATATAGGCGTAGACAGCAACATAAGTAAATTTGCTGATGACACTAAAATATGGCGTGTAATTAAATCTGACGGACTCGGCAAAACTACAAGAATATTTAAACAAATTTTTAGAATGGTCTGAAAAATGGCAGATGAAATTTAATGTGGACAAATGTAAAGTACTAAGTCTATAGATAAGTAAACAGAGAAACCAGATACCAAATGAACAACGATGTTATTGAGAAATCCGACTGTGAGAAAGAATTAGGAGTAATGATAATTAGGAATCTTAAACCAAGTAAACAATGTGTATTTGCTCGAAACAAGGCTACCAAAGTACTTGGGTTCATACAAGGGAGTGTTAGTTACAAGACTAGCGAGGTCATCCTCAAACTATATTGTGCGCTTGTGAGACCTCACTTGGATTACGTAGTTCAGTTCTGGTCACCGTATTACAGAATTCAGGGGAGAATGACAAGACTAATCCCGGGCATTAGGAACCTTGAGTACAGAGACAGCCAAGTAAGTGGCGTAGTTAGAGTGTGTATGCTCAAAGGCCTGAGCCATGCCTCTCTGTGCTCTCCCACAAAATATATATATATATATATATTGCACAGTGACTTCCACTTATATATATATATATATATATATATATATATATATATATATATATATATATATATATATATATATATATATATTAAATAGTTTGTGTACCATTATAATATTACTGTACTTTCACATACTCAAATATAGTATGCTTTAAATACACACCAAACATACTTAAACTTTATAAGTTTCCTTAATCCTCAACAGGTTACAGGTTGTGTGTGTGGCGGTAGGGGGGGGCGCATAGCAAGGGTGTAGCTCATGACGTGGCCGTGATGATGTGGGTCAGGTGTTAGGTCAGACACGACAAGGATTAACTTGCCGCTGATACAAAGGGATGGATTAACGTCTCCAGTAGCTGCAGATATGGGTGATGAGCAGACCCAAAAGTGCCGCCCCCCAAAAGTGCCGCCTGGGCGGCCTGCCTCTGCCTCCCCCCTGAGCTACTAGTGAGCTTCAGGCATCTTAATTTGCACTTTCTCGAGAAACGTAGAGTGAGGGGCGACATGATCGAGGTGTATAAATGGAAGTCAGGGTTAAACAAAGTGATATAACAAAGGTACTCAAACTATCCAACCAAGAGCGAACTCGTAACAATGGTTTTACATTAGACAAATTTATATTTAGGCGTGGGATAGGTAAACATTGGTTTGGAAATAGAGCAGTGGATGAGTGGAATAAGTTACCAAATATCATCATTAACTCGAATATGCTCTCTAGCTTCAAACATAGGTTGGATGGAAATATGAACGATTGGGGTTGGGTGTAAATGGGACTGCCCAGTATGGGCCAATAGGCCCGCTGCAGTTTCCCCCATTCTTATGTTCTTATGTTTTCTTGGAATTTTACGTGAAAATCTTATGACAGCCCTAGTTGAAGTTGCGTTGCCAATTCGTTAATGTAATTTCTTCATTATTTAAGAAAATACACGAACGTTTGGAAACTCATCGTGATCTTAAATAGCGATGAATAGTTTATTTTAAAAATGTTACCTTTGGATTGTTTAACATTTATTTTGGCAGTGATACAGCCGATAATAGATCCACCAATCACAGTCCCCATTACATACACGCTTACTTCACCAAGTATTGCCAGGTAATATTACAAGTAAGAGAGCTAGGGTGGGATCGATGGAACTTTGAGCTACAGGATTAGCCCACCCGGGCACAGGTTACTGACCCACATTGGGACCTGGGGGGCGAAAATGTAATAATAACAATATTAATAATAATTAGTTCAAAGTAAATAAAATTTATCTTACAAAATAAAATAATAACAACAATAACAATAATAACAACACTGATCATAATAACAATAATAAAGAACCATAAATAAATACAAAAATGAAAAACGATCAACAGTGAAAAACGATATATGTATGTTGTGTTGTCAAAGTAAGAGAAACAATTTATACACTGCAATTGTGTGTAAATGTGGCAGAAAGTCAGGTCAGCAACAGGGGATTTGGTCAAAATTTTTGTGATGCCATATGGCAGCAGGGTCGACCATTAGACAACACATTATGCTTCCAATATCTTCCCATGAGGTAGTACCTCCCTGTTTGATAGCTGCCTACTGTGTAGGTGTGTGGGTGGTTGTATATGGGGTGTGGTGATGTGTACATACACATCACCACGGCTATTTCTACTTCAGTCAGTGCTCTAAAACACTTCAGTTCAGCCACACCTCACAAATTGTCTCTCCAACTCACACTGCCCCAACACATTCACCACTAGGGTGTGTCAATTTTGTCAACATGTTAAAAATCAAATTTGGTAGTCAAAATATTGTGCCTCTTTATGTCTAAACTTGAGATTAGCAAACAAAAATGAATTGAAATAACCCTCACCTACATCAATTATACCTTAAAGTATCAGTATTTCAACAAATTAATGAGACTTGATTAGAATTATTCACTTGATATTAACTAATCTCATGTAAGCATATGGATTATGGAGTATTTTATGGTTCTATAGCTTGTGTACAATATGCATGTCAGAACATGAACATGAACAGGCTCTCCGTGTGGGACAGTTTAATTCTTGTTTTGACTTGTACCAAGCGTGAGGATAAGGCGCCCGGCTCACTCTCCTTCTAGATATCATAGACGGTGGTTTGCTCTCATTGCACTTGCACCTACTCTACCAGACGAATTCTACATTTTAATTATTGAGCCTGCTAGTTGGTAAAGGGAAGGAGCTTCCTGTATCAGAACTTCCAACAGTGAGAGACATGCTAAGATTAGGGTTACTCCTTCGAGAAAAAAATGCAAAGGACAGAAGGAACTATACAGATAAAGAACTCATAAATGACATGATAGTCCCTCTTCTGCATCAATGGACAAAAGCTAATGCACTATTCAAACCACCTGTGATTAATCAGTGTCGAACTATTGAGCTAAAACTAACGAAATTATGGCACAAAGCAGTTGAAACATCACTTGGTAAAGGAAACTTGGCCAGGAAAAATGAATTTCTACACACACTTGATACTCTGTTTGACATTTTGACCTGCAAGTGCTCCATACAATTATGTTCTGAATCCAACTGTTCTCACTCAGGTAAGAGAGAAAATAATTCCCACATTGATTGTGGTTGTCCTCGTGAAAAGAAGATCCCTGTTTTAGAGCTTGAATTTATAAAGGCACAGAGGACAAAGGCAGAAGGCCAAGGAAGTATGCAAATGGGTTCAATAGATTATTCAGAAACAAAAAGCAGATTGCTAATGCCAAGAAGAGAGAACAAATCCGAGAGAGGGAACAAAAGAAGAAAATGAAGAGTGAAGAAGCCATCCAAAGAGAGGAAGAGCTGTGTCAAGATGTTTATCACTTCTTTGATAGTTCTTCTGATGAACAGGAAGCAACATCAGATGATAGTTCCAAAGAGCCATCTGAACCTTTACCAAAGAAAATGAAATACAACACAAGAAATATTTCAAACATTGCTTTAGCTAGTATTCGCCACCATGCTGGACTTCGTGAGGCTGCAGAAATTGCAACTGCCGCTTGGATAGATGCAGGCCTCATCAGCCGAGAGGATGTATCTTTGGTGATAGATCATAATAAAATTAGAAGAGCACAAGAAAAAATAATGAAGGAAATATCTGATCAGCATGAAAAAGATTTAAGCGAGGGAGGGCTCTCCTGTCTTTTGTTTGATGGAAGAATAGATGACACAAAAGTTTTGCTAGAAGTAGAGGGAGTGAACAGAAAGTTTCCAGGTCTCATCAAAGAAGAACACTACTCTGTCTGTTCTGAGCCTGGTGGTCGGTTTTTGTTTCACTTTGCTCCCGAAACTGAAGTAGAAGGGAAGAAACATGCAGAGGTCATTGCTGATCATATTTTATGTTGGGTTCAGGAGAGAGGACTTGGCAGTTCACTGCAGGATGTTGGTGGAGATTCAACTGCAGTGAACACCGGATGGCAGGGGGGTGTAATGACGCATTTAGAGAAAAAACTAGGAAGAAGACTTGTTTGGATTGTATGTGATTTACATACAGGCGAGCTACCTCTTCGTCATCTCATCCAGGAACTTGATGGTCCTACAAAGAGCAACAACAAGTGGTCAGGTCCCCTTGGCATCATGCTGGATGAAGCAACACAACTAGAAATAAATACAACCTTTCCAAAGGTCGAAGTTGGCCCTCCCCTTCCGGCGTTGTCTGAAGGAGTCATCAAAGATCTCAGCACAGATCAATCCTATGCTTATCGTATTGCCCAAGCAATAAGATCAGGAGAAGTGCCTCAGTCATTGGCTCTCTTGGAGATTGGACCTGTCAGTCACAGCCGTTGGTTAACTACAGCTCTTCGTTTCTGCAGGATTTGGATTTCCAAACACGAATTGAAGGGCAAAGTGCTGAAGAATTTGAGGTTAATTGTTGAATTTATTATTGGAGTTTATCTTCCCCAGTGGTTTAGTGTGAAACTTAATCCTATGTGGGTGGATGGGCCCAATCACCTTTTGTTTCAATTGCAGCTAGTAAGAACACAGAGGAAGGTAGTGAGGGACATCGTGTTACCTGTGGCAAGAAGGTCCGCTTGGTATGCTCGATCAGAAGCAGTTTTGCAAGCAATGCTTTGCAGTCAATGTACCAATCTCCGAACCGAGGCTGTAGAAGTCATTCTAAAGATTAGAGGAACGCTAATAGATGACGACCAGTTGGGAGACTGTTCGTTTCATTCAAGAAAAGTTCCCCAATAAACGTCAATGCCACCAAATTGTCAGAATTGGTTGACTTGAGTTTGGAAGTCTTAGAGCCACCATTGACAACAAGTCTAACTAGCCAAGAATTGAGAAACCTTAAAGAGACTCCAATGCAGGTGCCGAAGTGGCCTTCCCACACTCAAAGTGTGGAGAGATGTGTGAAAATGGTCACAGAAGCAGCGGGCCATGTTTACAGCCACGAGAGGCGAGAAGGTTACATCAAAGCACAAATAGCAAGCAGACTACTGATGACAAGAAACCAAAGCAAAGAGAGTATGAAGGCATTGGTTACTTTCAAATAGACTACGGATAATAAAATATAATAATTTGAAACTTGAAACAGTAACATGTGTGCAAACGCTGGTTATGTTATAAATTCACAAATATGTACATTTAAAAATCCATTTGATGTAGGTAGGACTTATTATAAAAAAAAATTTATGCCAGAATATTGTTTTGCATGCTTAAAGACTACAATAAATTGCTACCAAATTACTCGATTTTCAATTTAGCCAGTTCACCCCCTAAACTGACACACCCTATTCACCACTCAACTAAACAGTCTTCATCTGTTTGAGCACAACAAGTGTTTAATTGTCAACATCTTGAAATAATTCATTCGTGATAACTAGAACGTGAGGAGTGACGTTTTTATTCTTTCTTCGTATCAGGCGGAACTTATTGAAGGTAAAGTCGCTAATATGTTCATTATAATAAGTTATAAGAACATTATTGTGTGTGTGTGTGTGTGTGTCATCGTACTCAAAGGGCAAAGGGTGACTTGTGTGCGACCTGATGTCTTGAGTACGAGCCTTAGATCGTGATCTGTTTTGTCGTAATTTAGTTAGACAGATGCCTTCTCACACCTCCGGATTTGTGGAAATATTAACGTAGTGGTGTTCTGAGAATCTATCATTGTGTCGTAGTTTAAGTGAAGACAGTAAGATGCCTGCTCACATTTTGGGTGAAATTTTTAACTTATGACTTTTTTTCCTTGGTGAATTTGATAAAATTTTACAGGATTTCCTAAAATTTCTCTTAAGGTATTTTTGCATTTGTCTGTCAGTTGGTGCAGTTGGCATAGACGGCGCAGGATAGCCCGATACACTCACCGGGAATGGGGTGGAGGGATCGAACCCTTGTCCTCTAAGGCTCTAAGCTGTGAATAACAGGAGCATTACTAACCATTGTGCCACGATGTACGGAATCCCCCAAGTGGTGGTGGTGATAGTGGTGGCGGCGGCGGCTGTAGTGTGGTGGTGGAGGACCGTGTTAGGGAAGGGGGAAAATCAGCTACTAAGAACTTGAACCCCGTAATATAGTCCAATAAAAAGCGTGTTTTATCCCCGTCGAGGAATACCATTGGCTGGTGCGTGGTGTGGAGGCGACGTTATGTGATGTTCCGTCATAAAGATGAACCACTCGCAGATGTAATATAAAATTTCAATGCACTTGTGAGAGATTTTCTTCCTTGGGTGAATTTTGTGGTGTGAGGTCTGGTCCTATGTGTTTGTTTGTCGTGTAATAATAATAATAATAATAATAATAATAATAATAATAATAATAATAATAATAATAATAATAATAATAATAATAATAATAATAATAATAATAAGTAACGGTTTATTGAAAGAGCATGGCAGCCGGGGGGCTGAAAATATACAGGTACATAATTTGGGAATGGGTCACTTGATTGAAAAATAATATACAAGTAACATTAGTGATACAAATATGATATGTAATAACTAGGTGGGGAGAAGGTTATACTACAGGGCATTTAAACATAGTGACAGTCAAAAAGGTAAGACTGACTGGGAGTGAATACACTGGCTGATTACGAGTTGATAATTTATACAATGGTTGAGACTTGGCTGTTGTTATAGCGATCAGTTCGTGCTCGTATAGGCTGGATGCGGTTGTGATGACGAACAGCAATTCGCGAACGAGAGATCTCGGGCGGAAGTAAGACCGGTGTCGAGGATAGTGCAAAAACTTCTCACCAAATATGCAGATGAGATCGTGGTGATGGTCAGAGAGCCTAGACCTAGAGGGTCAGTGAGTTGAGCGTTTCTTGATATGTGGAGTAGGAAGGAGAGAGATTAATCTTGAATGCCCTCTTTTGTACTTTTTCTCGGTGTTTACGTCATGTGGCATTTAGGGAGGAAGACCAGGCAGGGGAGGCATAGGTGAGCTTGGAAAGTATGAATGTTGAGTAAACACTGAGGACCTCGGGTGCAGGAACTCCGAGGTACTTGAGTCGGCGGAGGTGGTGGAGACGAAAACTGGAGTATTTGACAACTTTACTGACGTGTGTTTTCCAATTTAGTTTGTTATCTATAGTGACGCCGAGGTGCTTAGTGGAGTCCACAACCTGGAGTGTGTTGGGGCCTAAAGTAATAAGAGGGAGGTGGAACAAGGTCGGAGGAGAGGTTGATGTGCATAAACATGGTCTTGGTATGGTTGATGGTGACGTGGTTGTTGATAGCCCAATTTTAGAGACTGTTCAATAAATTCTGCAGGGCGGTGTAATCGGAAGCCGAGTTGTTGACACTGATCGTCAACGTATTTCCAAGTGTACAGCTTGGCGTCGGTCACTTAGAAAGTCTGTAAGCCACGGTATAATTCTTCTCGGAAACCCGAGGTCGACAGCTTTGTTGATGATTATTATTTTGTGTGTGTGTGTATGTATGTGTGTGTGTGTGTCTTGGGTGTGTTGTGTGTGTGTGTTTGTTTAGTGTGTGCGTGTGTTTGGTGTGTGTGTGTTTGGTGTGTGTGTTTGGTGTGTGTGTGTCTTGTTGATGTACGAATGAGAAAACGGTGGACAATAATTTCTGATTCTACAGCAAACGTAACTTAGGTTAGGTTAGGTGATCACACAGATTTTATATACCCTGAATCAATGAGAAGAAGTTTACCAGATGTAAAATTGACACACACAGCTATGACAAAATGGGGCACGAGTGGAAAAGTTTCTGGAGAGGGGAAATAATTTGAGACGGTCCGGACGAGAACAAGATAAGCGACATACCGGCTTAAATTGTGTTGTCTTTTTTTATACTTAACCTTGAGATGTGTGTTCTGGCCCCAGGGAAAAGTCCTAACAAGAATCAGCTCAAGGAAGATTCCACGGACGCTGACACAAGTCAAAAGATAATTCTGACAGTCTTAAATATTAATGATGCTTAGGTGGGTGGGTACTGTATATTGGTTGTGTTTAGGTGGGTTAGTACTGTATATTGGTTGTGTTTAGGTGGGTGGGTACTGTATATTGGTTGTGTTTAGGTGGGTTGGTACTGTATATTGGTTGTGTTTAGGTGGGTGGGGTACTGGGTTCTGTATATTGGTTGTGTTTAGGTGGGTGGGTACTGTATATTGGTTGTGTTTAGGTGGGTTGTTGCATTGGTTGTGTTTAGGTGGGTGGGTACTGTATATTGGTTGTGTTTAGGTGGGTGGGTACTGTATATTGGTTGTGTTTAGGTGGGTGGGTACTGTAAATTGGTTGTGTTTAGGTGGGTGGGTACTGTATATTGGTTGTGGTTAGGTGGGTGGGTACTGTATATTGGTTGTGTTTAGGTGGGTGGGTACTGTATATTGGTTGTGTTTAGGTGGGTGGGTACTGTATATTGGTTGTGTTTAGGTGGGTGGGTTCTGTATATTGGTTGTGTTTAGGTGGGTGGGTTCTGTATATTGGTTGTGTTTAGGTGGGTGGGTACTGTGTATTGGTTGTGTTTAGGTGGGTGGGTTCTGTATATTGGTTGTGTTTAGGTGGGTTAGTACTGTGTATTGGTTGTGTTTAGGTGGGTGGGTTCTGTATATTGGTTGTGTTTAGGTGGGTGGGTACTGTATATTGGTTGTGTTTAGGTGGGTGGGTGTATATTGGTTGTGTTTAGGTGGGTGGGTACTGTATATTGGTTTTGTTTAGGTGGTGGGTACTGTATATTGGTTGTGTTTAGGTGGGTGGGTACTGTATATTAGTTTGTGTTTAGGTGGGTGGGTACTGTATATTGGTTGTGTTTAGGTGGGTGGGTTCTGTATATTATTGTGTTTAGGTGGGTGGGTACTGTATATTGGTTGTGTTTAGGTGGGTGGGTACTGTATATTGGTTGTGTTTAGGTGGGTGGGTTCTGTATATTGGTTGTGTTTAGGTGGGTGGGTACTGTATATTGGTTGTGTTTAGGTGGGTGGGTACTGTATATTGGTTGTGTTTAGGTGGGTGGGTACTGTATATTGGTTGTGTTTAGGTGGGTGGGTCTGTATATTGGTTGTGTTTAGGTGGGTGGGTTCTGTATATTGGTTGTGTTTAGGTGGGTGGGTACTGTATATTGGTTGTGGTGGGTGGGTACTGTGTATTGGTTGTGTTTAGGTGGGTGGGTACTGTATATTGGTTGTGTTTAGGTGGGTGGGTACTGTATATTGGTTGTGTTTAGGTGGGTGGGTTCTGTATATTGGTTGTGTTTAGGTGGGTGGGTACTGTATATTGGGTTGTGTTTAGATGGGTGGGTACTGTGTTTTGGTTGTGTTTAGATGGGTGGGTACTGTGTTTAGGTGGTTGTTGCGTTGCTTTGGTTATGCATAGGTGAGTATAAGAGTGTTGATTAATAACGCATAATAATGAACTTTATGAGGCTGTGAACACATGCGAACAGAAATAATAATAATAATAATAATAATAATAATAATAATAATAATAATAATAATAATAATAATAATAATAATAATTGATGATGATGATGATGATGATGATGATTGTTAGGTTAAGTATTATACTAAATCAAGTTATAATTTTATTCATATATTTTTTACAGAAATGTAATAATATTTATCAACGGCGATAATAACGATAACCCCGTTTCAGGATTTTTCTGGAGCAATCAACACAGCGAGGAAGTGATTCATAATAACCGTCCCTATGTTGCTGCCTTCTGGGCCTCACGTAGGGCGATGACCTGTAGCCTTCGTCAAACTCCCTCCTCCTGGGTCTTTTCCAGGGCGAGGGGTTGTAACTGTCGTCAAACTCCCTCTTGCTGGGCCTCCAGTACGAGGAGTTGTAGCCATCGTCGTATCGCCTTTTACGGAAGGTTTTCCTGAATCTTTCAGGCTCCCGCCATTGTGTTGAGTCGTGTAAGTGTTCCCTCACTGGGCACTCTACATTCTCAAGATGAAAACGCATTTGTTTTGGAATCTTTTCGGTGTTGTAGTTGGGCCCACCAGGATACCGGAGGTATTCAACTTTTAGGTGGCGACGAGAATTTTTGTAAAGTCCGCGTTTACCCACGGGTTCTCCATTGAGCCTGAGGGCTTCTTCTCTGTAAAATTCGCTACAGTACCTAGCGATGGCTGTACCACGGTGTAGACCGGTCTGGTGGTCACGGGGCATAAAGAAGTACACCAGACCCCCGTACTGGCTGAAGAGAGATCGCATCTCCTTGTAGGTCACCTCGAAGGGAATATTTTTAATAAAAAGACCATATTGGTCAAATTTATGAAAATCGTCCTTAGGTATATCACAGACCAGACTAGTGTCTGGGTCTACCTCTGGCTGCGGAGTCACACTGTACTCGGTCTCGATAGTCTTAAAATCGTCATTGGAAGCCATTTTCAAATTCATAACTGATTCTATCCAATATTGGATCCTTCAGTAGGACGTGTTTTGTTCTGCAGAAAATGTAGTAAGAGGCTTCTTAACCTCTTCTAGTGTTTTAGTGAACTTGTATTAGTATTATAGTGAACATGTGGTGGTCTTGTAGTGAACATGTGGTGGTCTTGTAGTGAACATGTGGTGGTCTTGTAGTGAACATGTGGTGGTCTTGTATTGAATATGTAGTAGTGTTGTAGTGAGCATGTGGTAGTGTTGTAGTGAACATGTGGTAGTGTTATAGTGAACATGTAGTAGTGTTATAGTGAACATGTGGTAGTGTTGTAGTGAGCATGTGGTAGTGTTGTAGTGAACATGTGGTAGTGTTGTAGTGAACATGTGGTAGTGTTGTAGTGAACATGTGGAAGTGTTGGAGTGAACATGTGGTAGTGTTGGAGTGAACATGTGGTAGTGTTGTAGTGAACATGTGGTAGTGTTGTAGTGAGCATGTGGAAGTGTTGTAGTGAGCATGTGGTAGTGTTATAGTGAACATGTGGTAGTGTTATAGTGAGCATGTGGTAGTGTTGTAGTGAACATGTGGTAGTGTTATAGTGAGCATGTGGTAGTGTTGTAGTGAACATGTGGTAGTGTTATAGTGAACATGTAGTAGTATTATAGTGAACATGTGGTAGTGTTGTAGTGAACATGTGGTAGCGTTATAGTGAACATGTGGTAGTGTTATACTGAACATGTGGTAGTGTTATAGTGAACATGTGGTAGTGTTATAGTGAACATGTGGTAGTGTTATAGTGAATATGTGGTAGTGTTATAGTGAACATGAACATGTAGTAGTGTTATAGTGAACATGTGGTAGTGTTATACTGAACATGTGGTAGTGTAATAGTGAACATGTGGTAGTGTTATACTGAACATGTGGTAGTGTAATAGTGAACATGTGGTAGTGTTATAGTGAATATGTGGTAGTGTTGTAGTGAACATGTGGCAGTGTTTACTGCACAAAAATAATGACAAAGATTTAGAAAATGGTGGAGCATGATAACGAGACAAAGGTTACGTGATAAAAGGAATAAACAGTAAATATAGTAAACGAAAATTATTTGAAAAGGCATAAAAAATGAGAGAGAGGCATCAGATAGAGGGAAGTAAACAAAACAATATGACAAGGAAGTTAAAACCAACAAGTCACACAACTAAACCATTATGACAGAACACACATATACTAAGGACTTGATCAGGTAAACATTAAACATTATAAACAGAAGCTTCATGTGATACAACAAACAGTAAGTATGTGATTCATCAACTGTCTCAGAAAACGTGAATTTGCTGACATCAACAATACAATCCATTGACAAACATCAACTTTATTCCCTTCTCACTCTCTTAGCTTCCATTTCTTTCTTTTTTAACTTTGGAACTAATTTTTTTTGTGGGGAGGGGGGAGGGGGGCACGAAAAGGTCGAAGGAAAACAGTAATTAAAATAAAGATCCGAAAATACACGTTGATATCAGAACCTGACCAAACCTAACCTAACCATCATACACTCTCCTGCATCCAAGTTGTGCCGCACTTGGGTAACGTTATTACCACCACGTCACTGCTCGCCACTGTGAAGGAACAGTTAGTATACGTGTCCATACTTGTACTGTAAAAAACGTGGATGCAGGAGAATGTATGGACTATGAGGAACAACCCAGACTTGCTCAACCCCGCGGCTGCTCTGCCAATAATGTCCCGAGTGCCTTTCATTGAGTAAGAAACACCGTTGACTTTTGTTAGAGATTATTATTTCTAGTCCTCTTCCATATACATCACAGTACCTTATGCAAACC
Source organism: Homarus americanus (assembly GCF_018991925.1). Classification (NCBI taxonomy): domain Eukaryota; kingdom Metazoa; phylum Arthropoda; class Malacostraca; order Decapoda; family Nephropidae; genus Homarus; species Homarus americanus. The sequence continues at coordinate 21,809 of NW_024741032.1, read as the reverse complement.
CAATACCAATATTACTTTATCATCAACTAACATTCCTTCATTGCTGCCCACAACTCCTCTACCCAAATATTCAGCTTCGTGTAACATGTATCTAACGTAGCTCATGTATGAAAGACATGTGATGTTATGCATCTTTGTTTACAACAACAACAACAACAACAACAACAACAACAACAACAACAACAACAACAACAACAACAACAACAACAACAACAACAACAACAACAACAACAACAACAACAACAACAACAGCAACAGCAACAGCAACAGCAACAGCAACAGCAACAGCAACAGCAACAGCAACAGCAACAGCAACAGCAACAGCAACAGCAACAGCAACAGCAACAGCAACAGCAACAGCAACAGCAACAGCAACAGCAACAGCAACAGCAACGGCAACAACAGCAACAGCAACAGCAACAACAACAGCAACAGCAACAGCAACAAGCGACAACAGCAACAGCAGCAGCAACAACAGCAGCAACAGCAACAACAGCAACAGCAACAGCAACAGCAGCAGCAACAGCAACAACAACAGCAACAGCAGCAACAACAGCAGCAACCACTTAGCAACAACAGCAACAACAACAACAACAACAACAACAACAACAACAACAACAACAACAACAACAACAACAACAACAACAACAACAACAACAACAACAACAACAACAACAACAACAATAATAATTAATAATAATTAATAATAAATAATAATAATAATAATAATAATAATAATAATAATAACTGATGATGATGATGATGATGATTGTTAGGTTAAGTATTATACTAAATCAAGTTATAATTTTATTCATATATTTTTTACAGAAATGTAATAATATTTATCAACGGCGATAATAACGATTACCCCGTTTCAGGATTTTTCTGGAGCAATCAACACAGCGAGGAAGTGATTCATAAAAACCGTCCCTATGTTGCTGCCTTCTGGGCCTCACGTAGGGCGATGACCTGTAGCCTTCGTCAAACTCCCTCCTCCTGGGTCTTTTCCAGGGCGAGGGGTTGTAACTGTCGTCAAACTCCCTCTTGCTGGGCCTCCAGTACGAGGAGTTGTAGCCATCGTCGTATCGCCTTTTACGGAAGGTTTTCCTGAATCTTTCAGGCTCCCGCCATTGTGTTGAGTCGTGTAAGTGTTCCCTCACTGGGCACTCTACATTCTCAAGATGAAAACGCATTTGTTTTGGAATCTTTTCGGTGTTGTAGTTGGGCCCACCAGGATACCGGAGGTATTCAACTTTTAGGTGGCGACGAGAATTTTTGTAAAGTCCGCGTTTACCCACGGGTTCTCCATTGAGCCTGAGGGCTTCTTCTCTGTAAAATTCACTACAGTACCTAGCGATGGCTGTACCACGGTGTAGACCGGTCTGGTGGTCACGGGGCATAAAGAAGTACACCAGACCCCCGTACTGGCTGAAGAGAGATCGCATCTCCTTGTAGGTCACCTCGAAGGGAATATTTTTAATAAAAAGACCATATTGGTCAAATTTATGAAAATCGTCCTTAGGTATATCACAGACCAGACTAGTGTCTGGGTCTACCTCTGGCTGCGGAGTCACACTGTACTCGGTCTCGATAGTCTTAAAATCGTCATTGGAAGCCATTTTCAAATTATTAACTGATTCTATCCAATATTGGATCCTTCAGTAGGACGTGTTTTGTTCTGCAGAAAATGTAGTAAGAGGCTTCTTAACCTCTTCTAGTGTTTTAGTGAACTTGTATTAGTATTATAGTCAACATGTGGTGGCCTTGTAGTGAACATGTGGTGGTCTTGTAGTGAACATGTGGTGGTCTTGTAGTGAACATGTGGTGGTCTTGTATTGAATATGTAGTAGTGTTGTAGTGAGCATGTGGTAGTGTTGTAGTGAACATGTGGTAGTGTTATAGTGAACATGTAGTAGTGTTATAGTGAACATGTGGTAGTGTTGTAGTGAGAGCATGGTAGTGTTGTAGTGAACATAATAGTAGTGTTGTAGTGAACATGTGGTAGTGTTATAGTGAGACGTAATGGTAGTGTTGCAGGTGAACATGTGAGGTAGTGTTAGTAGTGAGACATGTGGTAGTGTTGTAGTGAACATATGGTAGTGTTATTGTGTAGTGAACATGTGTTAGTATTGTAGTGAACATATGGTAGTGTTATAGTGTAGTGTGGTAGTGTTGTAGTGAACATGTGGTAGTGTGGTAGTGAACATATGGTAGTGTTGTAGTGAACATATGGTAGTGTTATAGTGAACATATGGTAGTGTTATAGTGAACGTATGGTAATGTTATTGTGTAGTGTTGTAGTGAACATGTGGTAGTGTTGTAGTGAACATATGGTAGTGTTGTAGTGAACATGTGGTAGTGTTGTAGTGAACATATGGTAGTATTATAGTGAATGTGGTAGTGTTGTAGTGGAATATGTGGTAGTGTTGTAGTGAATATGTGTGGTAAAGAAAGTGAACATGTGGTAGTGTTGTAGTGAACATGTGGTAGTATTATAGTGGACGTGTGGTAGTGTTGTAGTGAACATGTGGTAGTGTTATAGTGAACATGTGGTAGTGTTGTAGTGAACATATGGTAGTGTTGTAGTGAACATGTGGTAGTGTTGTAGTGAACATGTGGTTGTGGTAGTGTTGTAGTGAACATGTGGTAGTGTTATATAACACGTCAAAATACAGACATTCACCCAGTTCAGCACCAGAAAGCGAGTGTCTACACTAAACAACACAACTTGATTCGCAGCATACGGATAAACAAGTAATGGCAGTTTCCTGATAGCCTCACGTCGCCGAAGCAAGTTAAGGTAAACATCAGAAAAACCATAAGTCGTAAAATTCTAATTCCTCTAACCATTTCTTTCTATTCATGAAGTAAGAATTAATGTTTTTCTATAAAAAATCTTCCTATACTGGCTCCTTCCCATGAGTCTGAAGTCTAAAGTATTTCCCAGATATTCTTCATTCTCAAGGTAAGACATAAGTTTTCTTCTATGGGTATATATTTCCTGTTAATTAAGTACGGCGGCACCATTTAATTACAACCACAGAAATGTTAGAACAGAGGAATGGTTTACCAGCTACATTATATACTAGTATACTGTTTTTGATTTAACAGACATAAAATGAACAAACATAACCTACCCAATTTAACCTAATATATCTAATCTAACCTAACCTACTCTATTTAACCTATTTTAACCTCTTCTAACCTACTTTATTTAACCTAATCTATCTAACCTAACCTACATTAGGTATGGCTATGGCGTTTAGCACAAGGGTGTATAACTGTCTGGAATAGACAAAATTTAAAATCAACAGTTTAAAAATTCCTTTTCCTATTTTTTTTTTAGATTTTCATGAGGTAAGAAAGCATTTTTGTATACAGAAAATCTTTATGTTGATGGTTAAAGTGCACAACCTTCATCAGTATTATGGTAATGGATCTTGATATGTACAGTAGCTAAAACAACTTTCTGTGAATGTGGGGTGGATATGCTCCGGAATGGTACGTGTGACTAGTGACAGCCCCCATATACCAATATTTATCGTCCATGGTCTCATATTGTTTCCCACAAAGTATGTACAGATAGTTGTTTTAGCTACTGTACATGTACAGGAATTTTACTGTGTAAATTATGCATGATCCCCTAGCCTACAGTTTTAGGATAATCAAATGTGGGAATACTATTAACACAGGAAGAGCCACAGTGTGTATTGCTTATATGAAACGCTTTTGTTTAAACAAATAAATATTTAATTAGGTTAGGTTGGTAGGTTATATTAAGAACCATAATGAACTTCACATAGAATTTCAAGAACAAGACATACGACGGCCATTGAGGTCAACATTACAGTGGATAATACTCGTATATAGCCGTTCCCTAACAAATATTGTACTGTAAATATGAACTCACTTCTCTTAAGGCTACCTAATTTAAATAGTCTTCCAGAGAAAGCACAAGTGGTTGCCAATAAATTAACGCTGTGTGAACGACTAATAAATATTTTACATCACAACAGCCAACACTAGACTAAACACAAATCGTGTGAAGGGATTTACGCAAAAAGAGAGAAGCCATCTCTAGCAAGCTTGGTATTATTGGACATTTATCTTTTACCATAGTCTGTCCTTCACAGACACAAGTATACGTTACGACTTACCAAATTTTTGTCCGAGATCGGTGAAGACCCCAGTGCAATTAATCGGTGGTCAGGGAGGTGTAAAGTCAACGCTTAACCCCCGAACACTTTAGTATAGGTTAAATTTTTGTTTTTTCATTAGTATATGATTTTTTGTCCACTTCCTATTGTGTTATCATTACCTCAGATACACACACTTATCACCACCAGAATCATCATAAAATTATCCTGGAAATCACCTGAGCATTAGATTCATTCACATTCATTACATATCCAAACTGACACACACAAACAAACACACACACACGCACACACACACACACACACACACACACACACACACACACACACACACACACACACATCCTTGACATACTACATCCTTGACCACCGAAGGGTCAAGACGTACCTGGCGCTCCTCTCGGAGCAGCTTGCGGTCAACTGTTGTTGGCCCATACCAACTCCCTCCCTGAACCCTCCCTCCCACCGTAACATCAACAAGTTCTCGCTAGTTACAATCATTTAGGAAAGGAATGGAACCAGTGTTAAACAGAGGTGAACAGTGGTGAACAGTGTTGTCAGTGAGAACAACTCAACAGTAACAGTCACAGCCCCAAGTTAACCTTCACACAGGGAGGTCCCAGGTACCCAGTGATAACGGCCCGTGAGACCCAACAACCAGCGATGTGTTAATCCGTCTACGATAGGAAGGCCTGGGACCACACCTCACTCATATAACACCATCTGTGAGGGAATTACTACACCACGTCAGGTCCCTCATAACACCATATGTGAAGGAGTTACTACACCACGTGAGGCCCCTCATAACACCATCTGTGAGGGAATTACTACACCACATGAGGTCCCTCCTAACACCATCTGGGAGGGAGTTACTACACTATGTGTTTGCAGTTCAACACCTACAATAATCTGTATGTTCACTGTATGTTCCTTTACCTTTCTCTAATGAAGGCTTTTGTTAAACCACCAATGTATGTAATAAGTCATTTATGTCCAACGTATATTTTCAGCCTTCGGGGTGCAGAACTTTTTCAATAAACCGTCAATTATTATTATTATTATTATTATTATTACACAAATGGTCAGGTCTATAGCTCAGGCAGGTCCTAACCCAGCTAACCTCTCACTACAAACAGGAAAAACTATATCTGTCATCTACACAAAAGGTAACCAGGTAAGACTCTTGATATAGAAATAATGAAATAGTTTTTGTAGTTTGACCCCTCCCCAAAAAGTAGTTTTTTTTCTAAGTCCCCCTTAAAAAAAATAAGGCAACGTTGATTATCTGAAAAAATTGGCTTGATTTCTGAAGTGCTTGAACTATCAACACGTCCAGTACTGCCCAGTAAGACCCTGCTATAACTTACGCTCTCACTCTAATACTGAAATTAATCCATCGCTTCTCTGGCGAGTTACCAAGTGGATAAGATATCTCTCCCGGACGGACGGACAGAAGGACTGAAGGACTTATAGCGTCATTTCTATACATCCCCAAACCATCTGGGTACGCTGTGAGAAAGAAATTTGCACTGGTCAAACAAGGAATCGCGCTGCCAATACAGTAAAACGATTTACCTCATTTTCATAAAACTTAGACAAATTTGATGTTTGATGCAAGCTTAGGAAAACGTGGTATCCTTAAAGATTACCACCGACTGAGAGACACCGTGTTACCTGTGCTAGGCGTCACCAGCTGAGAAACGCCGTGTTACCTGTGCTAGGCGTCATCAGCTGAGAGACGCCGCGTTACCTGTGCTAGGCGTCACCAGCTGAGAAACGCCGTGTTACCTGTGCTAGGCGTCATTAGCTGAGAGACACCGCGTTACCTGTGCTAGGCGTCACCATCTGAGAGACGCCGTGTTACCAGTGCTAGGCGTCACCATCTGAGAGACGCGGCGCTAGACCAGACAGTCGCTGTAAGTCACTGCCCTCACCTGTGTCCTTGAACTCTCTCCTCTGGTTGGTCATGCTGCTGTTGCTGTTCCCGTTGCTGCTGTTGTTTGGTCCTGTTGCCGCTACTGCGCTATTGCCGTCTCCTGTTGCTGCGGTTGTTAGGTCTTTCTTGGTGGTAGCTCCTTCCATGCCTTCGGGTGGTACAGTAATCCAGACTGGGACATACTTGAGATCTGTACAGTTAAAGGAGCATTTTCATATCTTTGTATTTGAAGGCTATGCTTTATAAATCCCAAATCTTAATTTATTTATTTTTTTTTTCACTACTGCCTCCACTTGTTCTGCCGCCTTCAGTGACTGATCTATGACAACACCAATATCTTTCTCCTTATCGACAGTATCCAGGAAAGTGTTACTAACAGAATGGTGGTGATTTAGGTTGTTGCATCCTACATGCAGTCTTGCATTTTGTGTTGTTAAAGGTCTTTTGCCAGTCTCAAGACCATTTGAACAGCTTGTGCAGAGCTTTTTGCATGGTTGCTACATCGTCTTGTCTTGCAACCTTCCCAAATATCTTTGTGTCGTCTACAAAATTGACAATGTGACTCGATATGCTTTCACCTATGTCGTTTATGTAGATGACAAACAGGGTGGGTCCAAAGATAGAGCCTTGTGGTACTCCACTGAATGTACTCCATTTATTACCACTCTTTGTTGCCAGTCTTCGAGTCAATTGTTAATCCACAGCAAAATCTTGCCTGTGATGCCATGTGCCAGGATCTTAGAGGCCAGTCGTGCATGTGGGTCTTTGTCAAACGTTTTGGAGAAATTAATGTACAACACATCTACTGGTGAGCCTTGGTCACGTAGTCTGTAACTGTTAACGTTTCAAGGAATGTGATTAAGTTTGTCAGACAGAATTTTCTTTCTATGAAACCGTGTTGCGCTGTGTTGATAAGACTGTGTTCGGTCTGGTGTTGGATGATGGCGTCCCTCAGAATTTTCTCAAAGAGATTGCATTTATGTGACGGGCCTGCAGTTTTCCGCTGCACCTTTCCTACTCCTTCATGTGTATTAGGTGACGTTGACTGATTTCCAGTCCTTATAGGCGCTTTACCCTGATCCAAGGATTTGCTGAATAAAAGTCTTAGTGGGGTGCAGATCACGTGAGGACCCTGCACGGTGTATGTCACTTCAATATTTTTATTTTATTTACGTGCTGTCGTGTTTGTACAGCATATGTATGTGAAAGTGTTTATATATTGAAGGTATTGTTGTTAATATTAATTAAATGCATAAAATGTAATAGTATTTGTTTTAATTATTACTAGTTTAATTATTATTATTATTATTATTATTATTATTATTATTATTATTATTATTATTTTTAATATTATTATTATTATTATTAATTATTATTATTAATTATTATTATTACTAATTATTATTATTGTTATTATTATTATTACTAATTATTATTATTATTATTATTATTATTATTAATTATTATTATTATTTTTAATTATTATTATTATTAATTATTATTATTATTATTATTATTATTATTATTATTATTATTATTATTATTATTATTATTTATTATCCAATATACCATAGAAATAAATGCGGTGTGTGTCTGTTCTGGGCAGCCAGTCGGCACCGGTTTTTCATCAAACTTGATGGAAAAATCGCAAAAATTCGTAGAGTGGAACAAACCTGGTCCCATGTCGATGGTTTCCTTTAGAAGCCGCACATCAATCATTTTGTCGCTGCACGCTTCGTCACCGGACGGGCGGTTGCCTCAAGCAGCCGCTACCCAGCCGCTCAATCTTTTCACCTGGCATGAAGGGCCCACGTTCACTCTGTTATAAAACTATGAAACATACCATTTCTGGCAATATCGTCTTGATTTTCCTGGGACGAGTTCGATGGTGTTCTGCCTCTAGTTTATTCCTTCTTGCTATTTGGTTCCCGGTCAGTGCAAAATTCTTTATGTTCTGCAAACCATATTTGACACATGAAAGGGCGCCAAACTTATTTTAAGATTACTACTACTACTACCAATAATAATAATAATCTGTTGTAAGTGATAAGGTTAATGACTCTATAAAATAATATAAATCAGCGTAAATTTCTCGTGTTTCTCTTTCTAGGTCCCCTTACGTCGTGTTTTGCCTGTGTGGGGTAATTCTGATTTGGGTGACTCAGCTTCCTTCCCACCTTATTCTCCCTCACCCCACTGTACACATCACATCACTTTACAGGTAAAATGATTACTATATACGGTACCTGGAACATCCAGTCTGCTCCTGGAAGCTTCCAATTATCAAACACCACAGGGATCTTGCTTTGGTAGAGGTGTCGCATTATGATCATCTTGGCGTCAACATCCTGAAGATCTGCCAACCTCCTCACCAGCTTGTTCTCCTTCAGGATGGGTTTGGCTTTTCTGTAACCATGTAACAAGTAATTTAATTAAGTGTCTGTCCTGTGATGAAAGAGCTAGCTGTTTTGGTTGTGTTTAGGTGGATGGGCACTGTGTTTTGGTTGGGTTCACGTGGATGGGTACTGTGTTTTGGTTGTGTTTAGGTGGATGGGCACTGTGTTTAGGTTGTGTTTAGGATGGATGGGTACTGTGTTTTGGTTGGGTTCACGTGGATGGGTACTGTGTTTAGGTTGTGTTTAGGATGGATGGGTACTGTGTTTAGGTTGTGTTTTAGGATGGATGGGTACTGTGTTTTGGTTGGGTTCACGTGGATGGGTACTGTGTTTTGGATGTGTTTAGGTGGATGGGTGTTGTGTTGCTTGGGTATGTATAGATTAGTGTATGAATGTTGATTAATAACGCATAATAATGAACTTTATGAGGCTGTGAAAAGACATGTGAACAGAAATAAAAAATAAATAAATAATAATAATAATAATAATAATAATAATAATAATAATAATAATAATAATTGAGGATGATGATGGTTAGGTTAATTATTATACTAAATCAACTTTTAATTTTATTAATTTTTTTTTTTACATAAAATTTAATAACATTCATCAACGACGATAATAACGGTTGCCCCGTTTCAGGATTCTTCTGGTGCAATCAACACAGCGGGGGGGTGATTCATAATAACCGCCCTCATGTTGCTGCCTTCTGGGCCTCACGTAGGGCGATGATCTGTAGCCGTCGTCAAACTCCCTCCTCCTGGGTCTTTTCCAGGGTGAGGAGTTGTAGCCGTCGTCAAACTCCCTCCTCCTGGGTCTTTTCCAGGGTGAGGAGTTGTAGCCGTCGTCAAACTCCCTCCCCCTGGGCCTCCTGTACGAGGAGTTGTAGCCTTCATCGTATCGTCTTTTACGGAAGGTTTTCCTGAATCTTTCAGGCTCCCGCATTTGTTTTGGAATCTTTTCGGAGTTGTAGTTGGGTCCACCTGGATACCGGAGGTATTCAACTTTCAGACACCGACGAGAATTTTTGTACAGTCCGCGTTTACCCACTGGTTCTCCATTGAGCCTGAGAGCTTCTTCTCTGTAAAATTCGCTACAGTACCTAGCGATGGCTGTACCACGGTGTAGACCGGTCTGGTGGTCACAGGGCATAAAGAAGTTTACCAGACCCCCGCAATGGCTGAAGAGAGATCGCATCTTCCGGTAGGTTACCTCGGTGGGAATATGTTTTATAAAGAGACCATATTGGTCAAATCTGTGAAAGTCGTCCTTAGGTATATCACAGACCGGATTAGTGTCTGGGTCTACCTCTGGCTGTGGAGTCATACCGTACTCGATCTGCATATCCTTAATATCGTGATTAGAACTCATTTTCATAATAATAACTGATTCTATTCAATATTGGATCCTTCAGTAGGACGTGTTTTGTTCCGCAGAAAATGTAGTAAGAGGCTTCTGAACTTGTTCTAGTGTTTTAGTGAACTTGTATTAGTATTATAATGAACCTATAATAGTGTTATAGTGAACATGTGGTAGTGTTATAGTGAACATGTGGTAGTGTTGGAGTGAACATGTGGTAGTGTTATAGTGAACATGTGGTAGTGTTATAGTGAACATGTGGTAGTGTTGTAGTGAACGTGTGGTAGTGTTGTAGTGAACATGTGGTAGTGTTGTAGTGAACATGTGGTAGTGTTGTAGTGAACATGTGGTAGTGTTATAGTGAACATGTGGTAGTGTTGTAGTGAACATGTGGTAGTGTTGTAGTGAACATGTGGTAGTGTTGTAGTGAACGTGTGGTAGTGTTGTAGTGAACATGTGGTAGTGTTATAGTGAACATGTGGTAGTGTTGTAGTGAACATGTGGTAGTGTTATAGTGAACATGTGGTAGTGTTGTAGTGAACATATGGTAGTGTTGTAGTGAACATGTGGTAGTGTTGTAGTGAACATGTGGTAGTATTATAGTGAACGTGTGGTAGTGTTGTAGTGAACATGTGGTAGTGTTGTAGTGAACATGTGGTAGTGTTGTAGTGAACATGTGGTAGTGTTGTAGTGAACATGTGGTAGTATTATAGTGAACGTGTGGTAGTGTTGTAGTGAACATGTGGTAGTGTTATAGTGAACATGTGGTAGTGTTGTAGTGAACATATGGTAGTGTTGTAGTGAACATGTGGTAGTGTTGTAGTGAACATGTGGTTGTGGTAGTGTTGTAGTGAACATGTGGTAGTGTTATATAACACGTCAAAATACAGACATTCACCCAGTTCAGCACCAGAAAGCGATACCTACACTAAACAACACAACTTGATCTTGGCATACGGATAAACAAGTAATGGCAGCTTCCCTGATAGCTCCCCACGTCGCCGAGTGTTGTTGCAAACATCAGAAAACCATAAGTCAGAAATTTGTAATTCCTCTAACCATTTCTTTCTATTCATGAAGTAAGAATTAATGTTTTTCTATAAAAAATCTTCCTATACTGGCTCCTTCCCATGAGTCTGAAGTCTAAAGTATTTCCCAGATATTCTTCATTCTCAAGGTAAGACATAAGTTTTCTTCTATGGGTATATATTTCCTGTTAATTAAGTACGGCGGCACCATTTAATTACAACCACAGAAATGTTAGAACAGAGGAATGGTTTACCAGCTACATTATATACTGGTATACTGTTTTTGATTTAACAGACATAAAATGAACAAACATAACCTACCCAATTTAACCTAATATATCTAATCTAACCTAACCTACTCTATTTAACCTATTTTAACCTCTTCTAACCTACTTTATTTAACCTAATCTATCTAACCTAACCTACATTAGGTATGGCTATGGCGTTTAGCACAAGGGTGTATAACTGTCTGGAATAGACAAAATTTAAAATCAACAGTTTAAAAATTCCTTTTCCTGTTTTTTTTGAGATTTTCATGAGGTAAGAAAGCCTTTTTGTATAAAAAAATCTTTATGTTGATGGTTAAAGTGCACAACCTTCATCAGTATTATGGTAATGGATCTTGATATGTACAGTAGCTAAAACAACTATCTGTGCAGGTGGGGGTGGATATGCTCCGGAATGGTACGTGTGACTAGTGACAGCCCCCATATACCAATATTTATCGTCCATGGTCTCATATTGTTTCCCACAAAGTATGTACAGATAGTTGTTTTAGCTACTGTACATGTACAGGTATTTTACTGTGTAAATTATGCATGATCCCCTAGCCTACAGTTTTAGGATAATCAAATGTGGGAATACTATTAACACAGGAAGAGCCACAGTGTGTATTGCTTATATGAAACGCTTTTGTTTAAACAAATAAATATTTAATTAGGTTAGGTTGGTAGGTTATATTAAGAACCATAATGAACTTCACATAGAATTTCAAGAACAAGACATACGACGGCCATTGAGGTCAACATTACAGTGGATAATACTCGCATATAGCCGTTCCCTAACAAATATTGTGCTGTAAATATGAACTCACTTCTCTTAAGGCTACCTAATTTAAATAGTCTTCCAGAGAAAGCACAAGTGGTTGCCAATAAATTAACGCTGTGTGAACGACTAATAAATATTTTACATCACAACAGCCAACACTAGACTAAACACAAATCGTGTGAAGGGATTTACGCAAAAAGAGAGAAGCCATCTCTAGCAAGCTTGGTATTATTAGACATTTATCTTTTACCATAGTCTGTCCTTCACAGACACAAGTATACGTTACGACTTACCAAATTTTGGTCCGAGATCGGTGAAGACCCCAGTGCAATTAATCGGTGGTCAGGGAGGTGTAAAGTCAACGCTTAACCCCCGAACACTTTAGTATGGGTTAAATTGTTGTTTTTTCATTAGTATATGATTTTTTGTCCACTTCCTACTGTGTTATCATTACCTCAGATACACACACTTATCACCACCAGAATCATCATAAAATTATCCTGGAAATCACCTGAGCATTAGATTCATTCACATTCATTACATATCCAAACTGACACACACAAACAAACACACACACACGCACACACACACACACACACACACACACACACACACACACACACACACACACACACATCCTTGACATACTACATCCTTGACCACCGAAGGGTCAAGACGTACCTGGCGCTCCTCTCGGAGCAGCCAGGTCAACTGTTAAGTTGGCCCATACCAACTCCCTCCCCTGAACCCTCCTCCCCACCGTAATATCAACAAGTTCTCGCCAGAAGTTACAATTTCATTTAGGAAAGGAATGGAACCAGTGTTAAACAGAGGTGAACAGTGGTGAACAGTGCTTAAGTCAGTGAGAACAACTCAACAGTAACAGTCATACCCAAGTTAACCTTCACACAGTGAGGTCCCAGGTACCCAGTGATAACGGCCCGTGAGACCCAACAACCAGCGATGTGTTAATCCGTCTACGATAGGAAGGCCTGGGACCACACCTCACTCATATAACACCATCTGTGAGGGAATTACTACACCACGTCAGGCCCCTCATAACACCATATGTGAAGGAGTTACTACACCACGTGAGGCCCCTCATAACACCATCTGTGAGGGAATTACTACACCACATGAGGTCCCTCCTAACACCATCTGGGAGGGAGTTACTACACTACGTGTTTGCAGTTCAACACCTACAATAATCTGTATGTTCACTGTATGTTCCTTTACCTTTCTCTAATGAAGGCTTTTGTTAAACCACCAATGTATGTAATAAGTCATTTATGTCCAACGTATATTTTCAGCCTTCGGGGTGCAGAACTTTTTCAATAAACCGTCAATTATTATTATTATTATTATTATTATTACACAAATGGTCAGGTCTATAGCTCAGGCAGGTCCTAACCCAGCTAACCTCTCACTAAAAACAGGAAAAACTATATCTGTCATCTACACAAAAGGTAACCAGGTAAGACTCTTGATATAGAAATAATGAAATAGTTTTTGTAGTTTGACCCCTCCCCAAAAAGTAGTTTTTTTTCTAAGTCCCCCTTAAAAAAAATAAGGCAACGTTGATTATCTGAAAAAATTGGCTTGATTTCTGAAGTGCTTGAACTATCAACACGTCCAGTACTGCCCAGTAAGACCCTGCTATAACTTACGCTCTCACTCTAATACTGAAATTAATCCATCGCTTCTCTGGCGAGTTACCAAGTGGATAAGATATCTCTCCCGGACGGACGGACAGAAGGACTGAAGGACTTATAGCGTCATTTCTATACATCCCCAAACTTTCGGTCCGGGTGCTGCGAGAAAGAAATTCTGCACTGGTCAACAAGGAATCGCGCTGCCAATACAGTAAAACGATTGACTTTCTATTTTCATAAAACTTAGACAAATTTGATGTTTGATGCAAGCTTAGGAAAACGTGGTATCCTTAAAGATTACCACCGACTGAGAGACACCGTGTTACCTGTGCTAGGCGTCACCAGCTGAGAAACGCCGTGTTACCTGTGCTAGGCGTCATCAGCTGAGAACGCCGTGTTACCTGTGCTAGGCGTCATCAGCTGAGAGACGCCGCGTTACCTGTGCTAGGCGTCACCAGCTGAGAAACGCCGTGTTACCTGTGCTAGGCGTCATTAGCTGAGAGACACCGCGTTACCTGTGCTAGGCGTCACCATCTGAGAGACGCCGTGTTACCAGTGCTAGGCGTCACCATCTGAGAGACGCGGCGCTAGACCAGACAGTCGCTGTAAGTCACTGCCCTCACCTGTGCCCTTGAACTCTCTCCTCTGGTTGGTCATGCTGCTGTTGCTGTCTCCTGTTGCTGCTGTTGTTTGTCCTGTTGCTGCTGTTGTTTGTCCTGTTGCTGCTGTTTGTGCTATTGCTGTCTCCTGTTGCTGCGGTTGTTAGGTCTTTCTGGTGGTAGTCTTTCCATGCCTGTATACAGTAATCCACACTGGAACGTACTGGAGATTTGTGCAGTTAAAGGAGCATGTTCCCGTCGTTGTATTCAGAGGTAAGCTTTATAAATCCCAAACTTCGATTTACTTTTGTCACTGCTGCCCCCAGTTGTTGCGCCGTCTTCAGTGAATGATCTATCGCAACGCCAAGAACTTTCTCCTTATCGACAGTATCCAGGAAAGTGTTATTAAACAGAATAGTTGTGATTGGATTGTTGTCTTCTATTATGTAATGTTAAAGATCTTTTGCCAGTCTCAAGACCATTTGAACAGCTCATGCAGGTCTTTCTACATTGTTGCGACGTCGTCTTGATTTGCTACCTTCCCCAATATCTTTGTGTCGTCCACAAAATTGACAATGTGACTCGATATGTTTTCACCTATGTCGTTTATGTAGATGACAAACAGGGTGGGTCCAAAGATAGAGCCTTGTGGTACTCCACTGAATGTACTCCATTTATTACCACTCTTTGTTGCCAGTCTTCGAGTCAATTGTTAATCCACAGCAAAATCTTGCCTGTGATGCCATGTGCCAGGATCTTAGAGGCCAGTCGTGCATGTGGGTCTTTGTCAAACGTTTTGGAGAAATTAATGTACAACACATCTACTGGTGAGCCTTGGTCACGTAGTCTGTAACTGTTAACGTTTCAAGGAACGTGATTAAGTTTGTCAGACAGAATTTTCTTTCTATGAAACCGTGTTGCGCTGTGTTGATAAGACTGTGTTCGGTCTGGTGTTGGATGATGGCGTCCCTCAGAATTTTCTCAAAGAGATTGCATTTATGTGACGGGCCTGCAGTTTTCCGCTGCACCTTTCCTACTCCTTCATGTGTATTAGGTGACGTTGACTGATTTCCAGTCCCTATAGGCGCTTTACCCTGATCCAAGGATTTGCTGAATAAAAGTCTTAGTGGGGTGCAGATCACGTGAGGACCTTGCACGGTGTATGTCACTTCAATATTTTTATTTTATTTACGTGCTGTCGTGTTTGTACAGCATATGTATGTGAAAGTGTTTATATATTGAAGGTATTGTTGTTAATATTAATTAAATGCATAAAATGTAATAGTATTTGTTTTAATTATTACTAGTTTATTATTATTATTATTATTATTATTATTATTATTATTATTATTATTATTATTATTATTATTATTATTAATATTATTATTATTATTATTAATTATTATTATTAATTATTATTATTACTAATTATTATTATTGTTATTATTATTATTACTATTATTATTATTATTATTATTATTATTATTATTATTATTATTAATTATTATTATTATTTTTAATTATTATTATTATTATTATTATTATTATTATTATTATTATTATTATTATTATTATTATTATTATTATTATTATTATTATTATTATTATTTATTATCTAATATACTATAGAAATAGCCGTGTGTGTGTCTGTTCTGGGCAGCCAAAATGGCACAATCGGTTTTTCATCAAACTTGATGGAAAAATCGCAAAAAATTCGTCGAGTGGAACAAACCTGGTCCCATGTCGATGGTTTCTTTAGGAAGGCATTAATTAATCATTTTGTCGCTGTACGCTGTCAGCCGGACGGCGGTTGCTCGCTAGCCAAGCACGAGCGTTCAATCTTTCACCTGGCATGAAGGGCCCACGTTCACTTGTTATAAACTATGAAACATAATATTTCTGGTAATATCGTCTTGATTTTCCTGGGACGAGTTCGATGGTGTTCTGCCTCTAGTTTATTCCTTCTTGCTATTTGGTTCCCGGTCAGTGCAAAATTCTTTATGTTCTGCAAACCATATTTGACACATGAAAGGGCGCCAAACTTATTTTAAGATTACTACTACTACTACCAATAATAATAATAATCTGTTGTAAGTGATAAGGTTAATGACTCTATAAAATAATATAAATCAGCGTAAATTTCTCGTGTTTCTCTTTCTAGGTCCCCTTACGTCGTGTTTTGCCTGTGTGGGGTAATTCTGATTTGGGTGACTCAGCTTCCTTCCCACCTTATTCTCCCTCACCCCACTGTACACATCACATCACTTTACAGGTAAAATGATTACTATATACGGTACCTGGAACATCCAGTCTGCTCCAGGAAGCTTCCAATTATCAAACACCACAGGGATCTTGCTTTGGTAGAGGTGTCGCATTATGATCATCTTGGCGTCAACATCCTGAAGATCTGCCAACCTCCTCACCAGCTTGTTCTCCTTCAGGATGGGTTTGGCTTTTCTGTAACCATGTAACAAGTAATTTAATTAAGTGTCTGTCCTGTGATGAAAGAGCTAGCTGTTTTGGTTGTGTTTAGGTGGATGGGCACTGTGTTTTGGTTGGGTTCACGTGGATGGGTACTGTGTTTTGGTTGTGTTTAGGTGGATGGGCACTGTGTTTAGGTTGTGTTTAGGATGGATGGGTACTGTGTTTTGGTTGGGTTCACGTGGATGGGTACTGTGTTTAGGTTGTGTTTAGGATGGATGGGCACTGTGTTTAGGTTGTGTTTTAGGATGGATGGGTACTGTGTTTTGGTTGGGTTCACGTGGATGGGTACTGTGTTTTGGATGTGTTTAGGTGGATGGGTGTTGTGTTGCTTGGGTATGTATAGATTAGTGTATGAATGTTGATTAATAACGCATAATAATGAACTTTATGAGGCTGTGAAAAGACATGTGAACAGAAATAAAAAATAAATAAATAATAATAATAATAATAATAATAATAATAATAATAATAATAATAATAATAATGATGATCAAGATGATGGTTGGGTTAAGTATAATACTAAATCAAGTTTTAATTTTATTCATATATTTTTTTACAGAAAATGTAATACTATTCATCAACGGCGATAATAACGATTGCCGCATCTCAGGATTCTTTTGGTGCAATCAACACAGCGGGGAGGTGATTCATAATAACCGCCCCCATGTTGCTGCATTCTGGGCCTCACGTAGGGCGATGACCTGTAGCCTTCGTGAAACTCCATCCTCCTGGGTCTTTTCCAGGGCGAGGGGTTGTAGCCTTCGTCAAACTCCCTCCTCCCCTGGGTCTTTTCCAGGGCGAGGGGTTGTAGCCTTCGTCAAACTCCCTCCTCCCGGGCCTACAGTACGAGGGGTTGTAGCTTTCGTCGTAACGCCTTTTACGGAAGGTTTTCCTGAATCTTTCAGGCTTCCGATTTGTTTTGAATTCTTTTCGGTTTTGTAGTTGGGCCCACCAGGATATCGGAGGTATTCAACTTTCAAGTGCCGACGAGAATTTTTGTACAGTTCGCGTTTACCCACGGGTTTTCCATTGAGCACGAGGGCTTCTTCTCTGAAAAATTCGCTACAGTACCTAGCGATGGCTGTACCACGGTGTAGACCGGTCTGGTGGTCACAGGGCATACAAAGAAGTTTACCAGACCCCCGCAATGGCTGAAGAGAGATCGCATCTTCCGGTAGGTTACCTCGGTGGGCATATTTTTTATAAAAAGACCATATTGGTCAAATTTGTGAAAATCGTCCTTAGGTATATCGCAGACCAGATTAGTGTCTGGGTCTACCTCTGGCTGCGGAGTCACACCGCACTCGGTCTCGATATTCTTAATATCGTAATCGGAGTTCATTTTCAAATTCATAACTGATTCTATCCAATATTGGATCCTTCAGTAGGACGTGTTTTGTTTTGCAGAAAATATAATAAGAGGCTTCTGAACTTGTTCTAGTGTTTTAGTGAACTTGTATTAGTATTATAGTGAACAAATAATAGTGTTATAGTGAACATGTGGTGGTATTATAGTGAACATGTGGTAGTGTTGTAGTGTACATGTGGTAGTGTTGTAGTGAACATGTGGTAGTGTTGTAGTGAACATGTGGTAGTGTTGTAGTGAACATGTGGTAGTGTTGTAGTGAACATGTGGTAGTGTTATAGTGAACATGTGGTAGTGTTGTAGTGAACATGTGGTAGTGTTGTAGTGAACATGTGGTAGTGTTGTAGTGAACGTGTGGTAGTGTTGTAGTGAACATGTGGTAGTGTTATAGTGAACATGTGGTAGTGTTGTAGTGAACATGTGGTAGTGTTATAGTGAAAATGTGGTAGTGTTGTAGTGAACATATGGTAGTGTTGTAGTGAACATGTGGTAGTGTTGTAGTGAACATGTGGTAGTGTTATAGTGAACGTGTGGTAGTGTTGTAGTGAACATGTGGTAGTGTTGTAGTGAACATGTGGTAGTGTTGTAGTGAACATGTGGTAGTGTTGTAGTGAACATGTGGTAGTGTTATAGTGAACGTGTGGTAGTGTTGTAGTGAACATGTGGTAGTGTTATAGTGAACATGTGGTAGTGTTGTAGTGAACATATGGTAGTGTTGTAGTGAACATGTGGTAGTGTTGTAGTGAACATGTGGTAGTATTATAGTGAACGTGTGGTAGTGTTGTAGTGAACATGTGGTAGTGTTATAGTGAACATGTGGTAGTGTTGTAGTGAACATATGGTAGTGTTGTAGTGAACATGTGGTAGTGTTGTAGTGAACATGTGGTTGTGGTAGTGTTGTAGTGAACATGTGGTTGTGGTAGTGTTGTAGTGAACATGTGGTAGTGTTATATAACACGTCAAAATACAGACATTCACCCAGTTCACAAGCGATACCTACACTAAACAACACAACTTGATTCCTTTGGCATAATGGATAAACAAGTACAGAAGCTTCCCCTATTAGCTCCCCACGTCGCCGAGTGTTGTTGCAAACATCAGAAAACCATAAGTCAGAAATTCTGTCACCTTCAAACCATTTTCATTCATGAAGTAAGAGCTAATGTTTTTCTATAAAAATCTTCCTATACTGGTTGTCTTCTTCCCATGAGTCTGAAGTCTAAAGTATTTCCCAGAAATGTTAGAACAGAGGAATGGTTTACCAGCTACATTATATACTGGTATACTGTTTTTGATTTAACAGACATAAAATGAACAAACATAACCTACCCAATTTAACCTAATATATCTAATCTAACCTAACCTACTCTATTTAACATATTTTAACCTCTTCTAACCTACTTTATTTAACCTAATCTATCTAACCTAACCTACATTAGGTATGGCTATGGCGTTTAGCACAAGGGTGTATAACTGTCTGGAATAGACAAAATTTAAAATCAACAGTTTAAAAATTCCTTTTCCTATTTTTTTTGAGATTTTCATGAGGTAAGAAAGCCTTTTGTATAAAAATTCCTTATGTTGATGGTTAAAGTGCACAACCTCATCAGTATTATGGTAATGGATCTTTTGATATGTACAGCAGCTAAAACAACTATCTGTGCAGGTGGGGGTGGATATGCTCCGAATGGTACGTGTGACCAGTGACAGCCCCTATATACCAATATTTATCGTCCAGTGGCCCTATATTACTTCCTACAAAGTATGTATGGTGATAGTTGTTTTAGCTACTGTACATGTACAGTATTTTACTGTGTAAATTATGCATGATCCCTAGCCTACAGTTTTAGGATATCGCATCGTGGGAATTACTTATTAACACAGGAAGAGCCACAGTGTGTATTGTTTATATGAAACGCTTTTGTTTAAAAACAAAATAAATATTTAATTAGGTTAGGTTGGTAGGTTATATAAGAACCATAATGAACTTCACATAGAATTTCAAGAACAAGACATACGACGGCCATTGAGGTCAACATTACAGTGGATAATACTCGCATATAGCCGTTCCCTAACAAATATTGTGCTGTAAATATGAACTCACTTCTCTTAAGGCTACCTAATTTAAATAGTCTTCCAGAGAAAGCACAAGTGGTTGCCAATAAATTAACGCTGTGTGAACGACTAATAAATATTTTACATCACAACAGCCAACACTAGACTAAACACAAATCGTGAAGGGACATGCAAAAAGAGGTAGCCATCTCTAAGTGCTTCTGGTATTATTAGACATTTATCTTTTTACCATAGTCTGTCCTTCGCCAGACAAGTATACGTTACGACTTTACCACCTGTCCGAGATCGGTGAAGACCCCAGTGCAATTAATCGGTGGTCAGGGAGGTGTAAAGTCAACGCTTAACCCCCGAACACTTTAGTATAGGTTAAATTGTTGTTTTTTCATTAGTATATGATTTTTTGTTCACTTCCTACTGTGTTATCATTACCTCAGATACACACACTTATCACCACCAGAATCATCATAAAATTATCCTGGAAATCACCTGAGCATTAGATTCATTCACATTCATTACATATCCAAACTGACACACACAAACAAACACACACACACGCACACACACACACACACACACACCCACACACACACACACACACACACACACATCCTTGACATACTACATCCTTGACCACCGAAGGGTCAAGACGTACCTGGCGCTGCTCTCGGAGCAGCCAGGTCAACTGTTAAGTTGGCCCATACCAACTCCCTCCCCTGAACCCTCCTCCCCACCGTAATATCAACAAGTTATCGCCAGAAGTTACAATTTCATTTAGGAAAGGAATGGAACCAGTGTTAAACAGAGGTGAACAGTGGTGAACAGTGCTTAAGTCAGTGAGAACAACTCAACAGTAACAGTCATACCCAAGTTAACCTTCACACAGTGAGGTCCCAGGTACCCAGTGATAACGGCCCGTGAGACCCAACAACCAGCGATGTGTTAATCCGTCTACGATAGGAAGGCCTGGGACCACACCTCACTCATATAACACCATCTGTGAGGGAATTACTACACCACGTCAGGTCCATCATAACACCATATGTGAAGGAGTTACTACACCACGTGAGGCCTCTCATAACACCATCTGTGAGGGAATTACTACACCACATGAGGTCCCTCCTAACACCATCTGGGAGGGAGTTACTACACTACGTGTTTGCAGTTCAACACCTACAATAATCTGTATGTTCACTGTATGTTCCTTTTTATCTTCTATCGAAGGCTTTTGTTAAACCACCAATGTATGTAATAAGTCATTGGCGTCCAACGTATATTTTCAGCCTCGCGCAGAACTTTTCAATAAACCACTATTATTATTATTATTATTATTATTACACAAATGGTCAGGTCTATAGCTCAGGCAGGTCCTAACCCAGCTAACCTCTCACTAAAAACATGAAAAACTATATCTGTCATCTACACAAAAGGTAACCAGGTAAGACTCTTGATATAGAAATAATGAAATAGTTTTTGTAGTTTGACCCCTCCCCAAAAAGTAGTTTTTTTTCTAAGTCCCCCTTAAAAAAAATAAGGCAACGTTGATTATCTGAAAAAATTGGCTTGATTTCTGAAGTGCTTGAACTATCAACACGTCCAGTACTGCCCAGTAAGACCCTGCTATAACTTACGCTCTCACTCTAATACTGAAATTAATCAATCGCTTCTCTGGCGAGTTACCAAGTGGATAAGATATCTCTCCCGGACGGACG
>NW_024741031.1:10000-18069 GCF_018991925.1 Homarus americanus | reverse complement strand
TCATTGTCCATACCAGTTTCGGTGTGTTGCTTCCTAACACCATCTGGGAGGGGTTACTACCACGTTGCTGCTCAACACATACAACCTACATTAATCTGTATGTTCACGTATGTTCCTTTACCTTCTCTAATGAAAACTTTTGTTAAACCACCAATGTATGTATAGTCATTTATGTCCAATGTATATTTTTCCTTCCCGGGCTGCAGAACTTCAATAAACCACAATAAATATTATTATATATTTACACACACACACACACACACACACACACACAAGGTTGGTTCAGTTTCAATAAACCAAACAAAATTCTCAAAGACAAATTTCAAGGGTCCACGAAGTGAGGGAAGGTGATGGTGGTGAGAGTGGAGGTGATGGTGGAGGTGAAAGAGGGATGTAGGGTCCAATGGAGGTGGGAGGAGGGTGATGGTGGAGGTGAGGGTGAGGTAGGTCAAAGTGGTGGTGGAGGAGGTGAGGTGATGGTGGAGGTGATGGTGAAGGTAGGTCAGTGGTGGGAGGTGGGTGATGGTGGAGAGGTAGGTCAAGAAGTGGTGGAGGAGGAGTGATGGTGGAGGAGGGTGATGGTGAGCAAGTGGTAGGAGGAGGATGAGGGTAGTATGGTAGGTGAGAGTGACTGGTGATGCAGTGGTATTGGAGGGTGAGGTTGTAACTGGTAGAGAGAGGAGTTGTT
Organism: Homarus americanus; assembly: GCF_018991925.1. Lineage (NCBI taxonomy): Eukaryota > Metazoa > Arthropoda > Malacostraca > Decapoda > Nephropidae > Homarus > Homarus americanus. Next base: position 17,381 of record NW_024741031.1, on the reverse strand, counting down.
GACGGTACGTACTGTAGGCAGTAGAGGGAGTGATGGTGGTGGTGGAGGAGAGGCAGTAGCCTGGGCTCAGGTGAGCACCTTCACCTGAGGGGTGTGTGAAGCATCATCACCTGTGCCCCACCACCCACACCACTCCACCCCGTCCAGCCCTCACCACATGCTTAAAACAGGTTCTGCCCACGGACATGAACTTCAACCTCCCACCTGCACCTCCCCACCCGGACCCCTCACCACTACCCCCTACCTGACTCCTCCCACCCGACAGACCCTCCCCACCTGGACCTCACCCCCCCACAGTGCCCTAAGAACCTGACCAGGTTGGACAACCACAGAATCCCCAGGCCACGGATACGTCGCGCAGCCACCCGCCCCCCTCATTATCCCACACATCGTGCTGACTCCATCACCCTAAACCCTCACGCGATTACTCCCTCACCCTACACCCTCCACTCACCCTCACCCCTACACCCTCCGTGATTACTCCCTCACCCCCACACCCCACGTGTTTACTCCCTCACCCCTACACCCCACGTTTACTCCCCCTCACCCTACACCCCCACGTGCTTACTCCCCACCCCTAGACCCTCCCCACACTTCCCGCTCTCTCTCTCACAACAACACTCACACCTCACCACCACTCACAATGCCACTTCCTACATGTTCAGTCAAACTCACCCTTTGTCAACTCCAAGAATTAGTTCTTTCCACACCCCATTACCCACTAACACACACAAACAAATTCTTCTAATATTGTATAAGGCAAATATGAGATAACACAAAAAAGAAAATCACCACACAGTAGAAAGGTTGGGAAAAGAACCCATATCCAGAAGACACAGTACAAGAGCTGTCTTGCCGTATTTTGTCCGTCTTAAATACAAAAATCCCACGAGAGAAGCGCCCATTTCGTCAGTCAGGCAGGCACACGTTATTTACTAATATCCGCAACTTGAATAAGATGTAAACTTCAACAGGTTTTTCCGCATTCAACACAAAAACCCCCAGTCAGCCAGGCTCAGTGTCACCTGTCACTGCGTCAACATCAGGAGAGCACGACAGGCATCCCACGCCGCTGTACCCCACACACCCCCCTCTGTCATCACGGGCTCAAAGTCTCTGTAAAACACGTTAATATTTTTATTGGTCATGTGATTACACGAACCCATACCAGTCCGATCATGTATAAAAACCAACAGCGCCATACCTATAACGTGACGGTTCCTGCAGCACACACACACACACACACACACACACACACACACACACACACACACACACACACACACACACACACACACACACACACACACACACACACACACACACACACACACACACACACACACACACACACACACACACACACACACACACACACACACACACACACACACACACACACACACACACACACACACACACACACACACACACACACACACACACACACACACACACACACACACACACACACACACACACACACACACACACACACACACACACAGTTAAATAACCATATTATTCACTTCCCAAACTTCGGGTCTACATAACCTTTACAAGATCGTTTTAGTGCCCTCCCTCCCTTCCCCCAGACTCCTCCTCCCCCTACCTCATCCATTATGTAGACACCAACATGGGACATAAAGCTTGAGTGATCATCTGTGAGAGTTTCTTACTCTCCCCTCCCTCTCCTCACCCCTCCCCTTCTTCTCCTCTTCCCTACTCACTCCCTTCCTTTTACCTTCTCCTCTTGCCCTGCCTTCATCTCCCTCCCTTCTCCCTTACCCCCCATTACCTCCCTTCTCCTCCCTGCCCTAACCTCACCTCCCCCACCTATGCCATCACGCCCTTACCCCCTCCTCCCCTGCTGGCTGGCGTCACACACCAGAGCTGGTCCAATGATGTCACCAAGCAGACGCCTCTCATCAGCCATCTTGACTGCCGCCAGTGTGTGTGTGTGTGTGTGTGTGTGTGTGTGTGGATCTTGTCACTGTTGCATAAACCAGGGGGTCGTTTTCACCTTCCCAATATACTTACATTGTGTGATTCAGCTTGACGATATTCAATAGTGTGAATTATACTGTTCTGTGAGAAGCGACGACATAAGGTTTAAGTGGTTGATAACGCCAGTCAGCTGAAGGACACGAGGGAGGAGGAGGAGGAGGCAGTGGTCGTGGCGTGGATACGACACCCAGCCACCCATATTTGGCCACTGTCACCTGCCAGCCCTTTAGTCATGCTACTTTCCACTACTGCCACAGGACTCGTAACCTGGAAAGCTTCGTTGATATCTGGGTGTTATGGCTGGGATGAGTACACGTTGTAGAGCCTGGGGAACGTCCGCCAGGGAGGGCCGGGCTGAGGCTTGATAAGAATCACGTCTACACATGTGAATTATCCCAACATTTTTCAGCCAGGTTGACAAACATGACCTGGCAGGGAGGCAGCCCTGCCCTTCTAGGTTAACTTTGTTCATAGCTTCATTTTTCAAACATCGACAGTAAGATTCTGCGGGATATGTGACGGCAGCGAGGTTTAACTACAGCATGTGTGTATGTCACTACCAGGAGCAGGGTGGTGGTGGTGGGTGTTGCATCAGGATAATGAGTGGTGGCTGGGAGGTATGAGCGGGCGTCATCAACATGGAGGCAGCGCGGGGCCGGCCTGAGCTACTGCCAACATAAAGAACAGACCCAGCCGCCGCGCGCCTGATAAACAACCCCTGCACGACGCCACAACAAAGGCGCCATAAAAAGTGGCGGAGGCTGAGGAGGGGCGAGAGAGGTGTGGAGAGTAAAGGGGGGGGGCTGAGGCGAGGGACAACAATCGGGATGAGGGACTAGAGGTCGGTTGCCTGGTTGGTATTCCGAGGGCCGCTTCCTTGACCTTCCTAGACGAAATGCGACGGCGGATCACCCACCCTCACTCCTACATTCTTCCCTGTACCCTCATCCTCACCTTCTACTACTGTACCCTCACCCACCACCACCACTATCACTCTTCCTTTCCCTACTACTGTACCGTGGCACTCATCCACTGTCACCACCATTGTACCCTCATCCACCACCTCCACTGTACCCTCACACCCACCATTATACCGTCACTCATCCACCACCACCACCTTTGTCCACTCATCCACCGTCTCTACTGTACCATTACCCTCCATCATTATCCACCACTACCACCACTCTACCCTCATTCACCATCACAGTACGGTCACCGATTAGTTTTGAATCATGTGTACCAGAACGAGTTTCCACACACACACACACACACACACACACACACACACACACACACACACACACACACACACACACACACACACACACACACACACACACACACACACACACACACACACACACACACACACACACACACACACACACACACACACACACACACACACACACACACACACACACACACACACACACACACACACACACACACACACACACACACACACACACACACACACACACACACACACACACACACACACACACACACACACACACACACACACACACACACACACACACACACACACACACACACACACACACACACACACACACACACACACACACACACACACACACACACACACACACACACACACACACACACACACACACACACACACACACACACACACACACACACACACACACACACACACACACAGAAAAATTCCTATTATTTAAGGCGACAAACGCTTGGTCCATCAGCTGTATATAGACCCTCTTCCTCTGGCCTTGACTGGGCAACCCACACTTCTTCACGCCTCCACGGTGTCAGCCCACAACACGACTGTCAGTGACGGGCTCCCTCCTGTGTCCTGAGACCTTCACAATAATTTAGTCCCATTTTTAATGATAGAAGCCAGTGGTGCCAGGCCCGAGTGATTGGTGCCAGGTTCACTTGACTGGTGACAGATGTGAGTTAATGGTGGCAGGCACAATGGACTGGTGACAAGTGTGAGTCAGTGGTGCCAGGCCTCAGTAACTGGTGCCAAGCCCAATTAACTGATGACGGATATGAGTGAGTGGTGCCAGACTTTACTGACTAGTGACAGGTGTGAGTAAATGATGCCAGGCTTGAGTGAGTCAGCAGCGCCTTCCTCAATTCACTGGTGACAAGTGTACAGTGTGAGTCAGTGGTGTCAAAACCAGGCGGGTGGTGTCAAAACCAGGTGAGTGGTGTCAAAACTAGGTGAATGGGGTCAAGCTCAGGTGAGTGGTGCCAAGCCCAAGTTAGTGGTATCAGGCCAAGAGGAGTGGTGTCACATTCCCGGTTCAAGTGATTATTCCCCACCAACGTAACAAGCAATCTAGTTCTTTGAGATGATATTTATGACACACACACGCACACACACACACACACGCACGCACGCACGCACGCACGAGTGAAAACCACATCTTCAAATCTTGTTGGGTCAGATTCGCTCTACACAATTTGTCCACAATAGTCCCCCTCCTTCAGGCTAGATATTCACTGGGGTTTTCGCCGAGGTCTCTCCCCGTACGTCAGCAAGAGGCGATACCACGTAAGAGATGACGGGATGTGGTGACCTGGGAGATTTGGGGAAGAAGAAGTAAACTGAGTGAACGAATGGAGATTGAGGTGAAGGAGGGAGGAAAAAATGGGGATTGAGGTGAGGGAGGGAGAGAATAGAGAATGAAGTGAGGGAAGGGAGGGGGAGAATAGAGATTGAGGTGAGGGAAGGAAAGAATGGAAACTGAGGTGATGGAATGGGAGACCTGGTTGGGGTAAGGGAGAGAAGAGGGTGGGACAAGGGAGGGAAAAGGCAGCATGGAAAATGAATGAAAGGCGATGGGAGGTCAGGAAAAACAAAGTAAGGCAAAAGAATAGAGTAAAAGAGAGAGAGAGAGAGAGAGAGAGAGAGAGAGAGAGAGAGAGAGAGAGGAACGAGATCTCCATTAAAGGTGGACAGGTCCCCCGCCAGGCCTCACCAGAGTCCAGAAGGCCATAACTCTGGAAGGCGACGACAGAAGATGCTGATCACAAGACTCCTCCGGGACTAGGACGTGACACATCCACACACCAAATCCAGTTACAATCCATTACTGTTTTGTGAAGAGTTATCGCTTTCACAACTTCCGGACGAACGGACGAAGAGCATACAGGGGAGAGATAGATCAGGAGGGGCGAGTGAGGCAAGGAGTAGGAGGAACCGGAGGGGAGTAAGGAGGAAAAGGACGTGCAGGTGGGTCAGGGAGGTCAACTGGGGCATGGGGGGGGGTGAAGGAAGAAGGACTTGTGGGAGGGAGGGAGGGAAGGAGTCACTCCGGTTTTATGGTGCGTGTGAATTTGTGTGTGGATCAGTTGAGCGTGTCGGCACCGCCCACCCTTCACCACCACCATTAACTCCTGCCACCTCCCCCCCCCCCTCACTCCCTGAGGCCTTCTACCACAATATATTATCTAGTATCAGAAAAAAAGCCTTGGTTCTGGTCACTGGCAGGCCATATATTTATCTATTTATTCATACATTCACCCCACAAGGAAAAACCCGACATGGCTAAAAGGATCGGATGTAAACAAGTTTGAATGGGCGGTGTTTTAGCTCTCAAACTAAGGGAATACTTTACTGGACACAGAACAAACCGGGCCAAAATGTGCGCCACCCAGACCCATCCTCTGGCCATAAGTGATCCCTAAAGAGGAACCAGATAACCTAAATACAACGTCACGCCCTAAAATCACCTTATCAATAAATGAACATAAATCAGCAAGTGTCTGCCCTAAAATAAAATCGATTTACATCAAACCTCCAACACAAGACCTCACAGACCTAGCAGGTGTCAGCATTGTGGACCAAGAACTGAGCAACCTCCAAAAATGCTCCACCACAGACCAGACCCAAACTAAAAATATCTGAGCCTGCCACTGACCTTGGCACAGAGACACACCACACACCCATCAGTGTTGTGTGATAACCCTACAACACTGGACGTTTGTGCTTACCTCAAAAAAAGCATAAAAGCTAAAGAATATAAATACAAATCTAGATACACAAACAGCACTCGCAAACGATATCAAAAGCGAGCTAATTGTTTATTTTCACAAGAGAACAGACTTAAAGCGAACACAAGGGGAAAATTAAGGGATTATCATGGTTGGTTTGGACCTTTATTTTTTCATTTTTATTATTATTATTATTATCATTACTAATTATCATGCTTAGAATAGACCTCCCTCTGTATATGAGAGCCTCTTTAAACCACGGGATGGAACAGACAGACAGACACACACACACGTCACACCACAACGCACACGTTCTCTTTTAAACACACCAGAGATACACTCTCCCCTTCCCTCTTCTCCCATATCCGGTCTGATATATTTACCGTTACTTTTATTTACTTTTACCTTCGTGTCAACATTGACTACAACTCTTACAACTCTTTTTTTATATATATATGTTTTAGGTGATTTTTAGAAGATGCTTTAAAATGATGGTTGGTATGACAAAAATATTGATAGGTTATATAAATATGTGAAGGAAGGAAGGAATGAAGGAGAGAGGGAAGGAATGAAGGAGAGAGGGAAGGAAGGAAGGAGAGAGGGAAGAACGAAAAGAAGGGAAAGAAAGAAGGAAATGAAAGACATGATCTGTACACGACACGACAGAGATACAACATCCAACACCCAGACTAATCTGCATAAACACTTAACACCAAGACCCTTTTAAAACCAACAGTGCGTATCAGAAGAAACTTACAACACACACACACACACACACACACACACACACACACACACACACACACACACACACACACACACACACACACACACATCGTGCCTATCCCGTCCACCAATTACTTCATCTCATTTCTCCATCTTCCTAATTCGTGTTTTTTTTTACTCAAGTTCGTCTGTGTCTTTTCCCTTTCTTTATCATCCTTATCCTCAGTTCCATCTTCTTCTTCTCCTCCTCCTCCTCCTCCTCATTAACTTCCCTCTCCTTATTAAGCCACATGACTCCTGAAGGATGTGTGAGGAAAATATAGGATACATCCCACTAATGATCGAAGGACCCCAATGCCTCACACGCGACCAAAAACACATCCAACACCAGCAACACCCCAACACAACACCAGCAACACCACCAACACCCAAACACCACCACACAATTAACACAACACCAGAAACACCCCAACACAACACCAGCAACACCATCAACACAACACCATCAACTCCCCAACACCACCAACACCACCAACACCCCAACACCATCAACACAACACCATCAACTCCCCAACACCACCAACACCACCAACACCATCAACACAACACCATTCACCCCCACAGTACTCACTAGTATCCAATAACACAATGGAGA
>NW_024741031.1:5000-7500 GCF_018991925.1 Homarus americanus | reverse complement strand
ATTACACACACACACACACACACACACACACACACACACACACACACACGGCGTCCATAAGCTATGCACAGCGGGGGATGGGGAGCAGAGTTGCCGTGACCAGTGTGCAGCACATGTGATAACCCGGGCCGGGGAGGACCAGCAGGTTGTAATCAAGTAAATGATAGCCAGGGCTGAGCTGTGCCAGACCACTGAGGTTTCCTTAACGACGACTCCACCAATCATAACTCTCCGATGACGCCGCTTCTGTATACCGGATGTGGCTAGTTTTCAGTGGCCGGATACACACAACAAACGTCAACTGTGTATGTGTGTCAGCTGACGTACACACACACACACACACACACAGGGGAGGTGGAGTACCCACGGCCTGGAGATGGTCTGAGCCTGAAGGCGGCCAGGACTAATAGGTGGTTGTGACCTGGAGGTGTTAAGGTCCGAGTCGTGGCTAGTACCTCTAGTGCTGACCAAGGCGTGGGTGGCTACAGCCAGGTGAGAACTGGCATAAAAGTTGCTAGGGAGTGAGTGGCAAGATGCTGGGCAGGTCCTTTGGGTGCAGAAGGAGAGGTACTGGTCAGAGGGAGGAAGTAGCGGGTAGGACCAGAAGGCATTCAGAACCTGAGGGAGGCTAAAATCAGGTTGTGTCCAGTACAAGGTGGTGACCAGATCTAGAGGGTGACCAGGACTTGTGGGTTGTCAACACCAGGTACAGCTGAGGACGGTCGGGCTGAAAGGGTCATAAAATTATGCCACACCTGTGTCACATCATCTTCCGTCCAGACAGCACATATTTGCATACATAAACATTATTTTTTCTGCAGCCGACAAGAAGCGGAGAGCGGCAGATCAACGCCGCCAATACCTCATCCGGTGAACACATGCGCACTTTACCTCAAGGTTACCAAGAGCGGGGCGTTGACCTGGGAGTCGGCCAAGCACGCTAACCTCGTCCACGCCAATTTACGCAGTGGCACCTCTCGACCCCTCCCCCCTTCCCTCCCTGCCGCCCCAAAGGGATTTGGGTGGGTGGGAGAAGCCGGTCATACGGTGGTCAGGGACAGGGTTAGCCTGCGCAGGCCGCGGGCAGGGCGCACCGTGCAGCAGACAGGGCCGCATCGCTTCAATACACCACTTAGAATGCGCAGGGAACACCTGCTGCAGGACCCTTACCTCGCCAGCCACAGCGCTGCCCTGCTGACAGTACCGACTCTTGTTGTAGTTTTTCCTTCCTCCATCACCTTACCTCACACTATTCACTTTCACCCTCTCTCTACCTCCTCTTCACCTCTCCACTTAACACCAATCTCTCCTTATCTGCCCTCTTACCGCACGTCTCCTACCTCCCTCCTCCCCGACACTCAGATCTTGAGTTTAAAGGGTAAGTAAAGGCACCAGGACCCGTGAAGGTGACAACAGCTACACCCGGGCGGCTACCTCCATCAGGTGAGCACTTGTGACAGGTATCAATCAGTAGAGTCAGCTCTTACCCCCTCCCAACCATCATCCTGCCACACAGACAGGTGGGGTAGTGGTGGAGGGCAGAGGTAAACAAACAAATCCGTGTCGACTACCTCACGCCGCCCCACTACCACACATAACGCCTATAAATCTTGCCACGCCCGGGGGGACAACCTAATAAGACGAGGGAGGGGGGGGACAACCAGGAGGGGGAGGGGTGCGTCTCATCATCAAAGGGGGGCAGGGTAGGGGAGGGCCAGGAGTTACACACGACAGTTGGCCACACGCACGGAAACGTTTAGCTCCCCTAACCCAAGATAAAAAGGTAATCGATGGTCTAGAGTTGGCTCAGGCTGGCACCTAAGGAGGGGGGTGAAAAGAAGGTGCCATGGGTTCAGCGACAAGCTTAGAGATCGAGGAAGTCAACAGTCAGTAATGCTGGATAGTGGTGGGCGGTGCTGGATGACAGGAAGCAACTATTTGTGGAGGTAGTGGCGTGGGTGGGGTGGTGGTGGGGGAATGACGTCAGTGGGGGAGGGGGGAGGAAGCCCCAGGCGGCCACGGTCGGGTGGCTGGTCTAACACGCCATCATTACCTCCGTCTCATCCCGCCGCCACACAACCTGTAGCCACTCCCAGGCAAGGGTTAATGAGCGGCGGCGGTGAGGGGGTGAGAGCCATCATCCCCCACCACCCCTCCCCCTCACACTGCATATATACTGCAGTTATACATTGTCCTAATAGCAGACTGCAGCCGACCAACGTCACATTAGACTGCAGCTGACCAGCATCACCCACAGACTGCAACACACGTCACAGTACAGTCTAAAACACAAACATTTAATGCACAGTCTCATGAAGGCTGTCAATAAATCACCATTAATATATTCTGGGTATTTACCAAAAACACATTGACACAAACAACCGGACAAAACAGGTGTACTGTCCGCCAAAAAATGTTGCCAATATTTAAGCTTGAAACATAAGTCAAGTACAGCACAAGGTTGCCAACCGTATCACGGTCTAGTTTGTTTATAAAGATG
>NW_024741031.1:0-2500 GCF_018991925.1 Homarus americanus | reverse complement strand
ACACACACACACACACACACACACACACACACACACACACGTACATCTCATAATCCCAAAAGTTGGTATAATGAGTTCATTTTAAAGCGTAAAGGAAGATGAAAAAAAATCAACTAATTGTCAACTAAAACAGCGTCTCACAGGGCGGGATAATTACAGCCCAACGGTAACCTAACGAGAGTCGATCTGTTAATATAGGTTAAGGGACAGTGTCAACATTGTGAATCTTTGTGAATCAGGATCTTGCTGTATAAGGCGGAAGAGTCCTCAGTGTAGTCTGCGTGTGTGGTGGAGGGGGACTAGTAGGGTGGAGCCAGCTGCACGATTCAGCTGGTGAAAGACCGCTGGTGTGGTGAACGTAACCCAGCACACCATCACGGCATCACCACCACCTCACTCTTGCCCTGTCAGCCATCCTCTATGGGATTTAAGTACTTTAGAGAGAGAGAAAAAAACTTGATTACAATGATAATAACAAGACTCCAGAATTAAGGGATGAGAGACGCTCCACTCTTATACTCTGTGACACTGGTGGTATATGGCGGGGTGAGAGGGAAGGCGATGAACCAACAGACGTGGCGCCCTTCTCCCCAACACCATGGTAACCGCGGGCTATAATAAACACCAGCATCAGCGACGGGGCTTCTCGGAACGCGTCGTCATGGCAACGCTCAAGTGCGTGTCAGACGAGGCGCTCGTAAACGCAGGTGAGGTATAGAGGGGCGGAGCCACACCACCACTATCATCATCAACACCTTCCTCCAGGCTTTTTTCTGCCTCGTCTGCCCGCCCACCCCTGACGCCCACGCCCACCCTTGTGTTGTGCATGACGCTCATAATCTTCTGGCAGGAAACACCGTGAGGGACCAGCTGAGGTATGCACAGATGGGGGTAATAAGGCCAAGTAGAGCAGCGTCCTTGAGGCAGGTGTGCGCGGTCATCATTTACCTACAGAGCGAGACGGCAACACAGTGATGCTGGAGGAACCCACCAATGATGGAGCTGATCACTCACATGCCAGCGTCCAACACACAGATCCCATATGTGGCGGAGCTATTGTTATCTTCTCCAGTGAACACGGAGGTCATTCGCATTCAAAACTATAATACACGAGAGACATCAAACAACAGTCATTTACTCTTTCTAAAGGAGATAGGATGAAGTAGAACAATGCCAGGCCGTGTACACACAAATAAGAGGACTGGGCCAGGATTAACAGGTAAACAAACAAGACAAAGGCAACACTACAAAAGGTTGTGTTGGTAGAGAAGTGCCTCGGGGCAGCTCTCTCTCGGTAATCTGCTTCCTGTCATTCCCATAACACCGTCTGTATCATCCTCGGCAGGATATTAACCCAGGGCAACGTCCCCGAGGACACACGCCACTTTAACTATTACCATCATCATCACTAACTTTACCTATCAACTCGCCGGCGGCTGAGCGCTAACGTTCAACTACCATTATACCTAACTTACCCTGTACACTTTATTACTGAACCAACACGAAATACACCAGGAGTACATTTTGTTTTCTCCAGGTGTATCACGTGTGTTGAGGGCCGAGAGGAGCGTTGGTGGGATAATAAACAAGTTCTCGCCGAAACTAAAGTCGTCCAGGGTGAGGCAAGAGGCTTACTACACATCCTCTGCTGATAAGACGATAACGTGTTGCTGCTCCGGTGTGTGATGGTGACGCTTGTTAATTACCCTACACCCGTGTGTCTTGTCTCACACCTCCCCTACACCCGTGTGTCTTGTCTAACACCTCCCCTACACCCGTGTCTTGTCTCACACCTCCCCTACACCCGTGTGTCTTGTCTCACACCTCCCTTACACCCGTGTCTTGTCTCACACCCCCTACACCCGTGTGTCTTGTCTCACACCCCCTACACCCGTGTGTCTTGTCTCACACCTCCCCTACACGCGGTTTTATGTCACCTGGTCTCACAGCTCCTCTACTACCTGCGTCCTACTTCACCTGGCCTCATACTTCCCCTACACCTGCCTGTCTGTCTTGCCTCACACCTCCCCTTCACCTGTGTATATTGCTTCACCTGGCCTCACACCTCCCCTACACCTGTGTATCTTGTTTCACCTGGCCTCCCACCTCTCCCACCCCGTGTACTTGACCCCTGCACCTGCCTGACGCCATAAAACAACAGGTGGTATTCATATCTGCCTCTGGTGTTAAGTGTGTTGATCTCCACTTACCAGTCGATAAGGCCAGTGTGTTCACCAGGTAAATAAGCTCACCTGTCCTTTAAGTTCACCCAGCCACTGGAGTCAAAGGAGCAAGTGGCTCATTAGGGGGTAAGGTCACCTCAATAGAGAAGGCATTTAAAAACATTGACAAGTCTACACTACAGAACACCATTGCAAAAACGAAAAACAAATCAGGTTGACCAAAAAAATTGAGTGACATTACAAAAAAATCAACACCGGAAGCATAACAAACACCAGCACGACCCTAGAGCTGTATCGTCACCTCAATGACCATAAAA
>NW_024741030.1:0-11421 GCF_018991925.1 Homarus americanus | reverse complement strand
AGTAATAGTAGTAGTAAAAGTATGATTGGCCAGTAGAAGGTTTGCCCTCCCAATGCGTGTGTGGCTCTTCCTATGATGGCGATCACGCCATGGTCTGCAAGAAGGGCTTCCATATGAGGGCATGACAGTGGGACCTCACAAGCAAATATGTTAAGAAGAAATCTGCCGGGACGTCATGGTAGAACCGACCCTCCTTCCATTGGATGGCGAGATCTTCCAACACAAGACTTCAAACACATCTAACGAAGCCCGTGTGGACGTCAGTGCTCGAGAGGATTCTGGCCACGGGGACAGCGAGCTTTCTTGACATCAGGATTTATGATCTGGCCGCATGTCACACACAGCTCTCGATGCTACATAGGAGGAACGAGAACGACAAGAGAAGGGCATATGGGAGAGAATTCAAAACATTGATCAAGTCAGCTTCACTCCTCTAGTGTTCACAACCTCTGGTGGGATGACCCCAGTGCAAGATGTTTCTCACGCCAGACTCATGGAGTTGATCTCCGAACAGAAGCAGCAGCCCAGAAGTTATGTTACAGCCTGATGAGATGTCGACTGTCGTCTCTCTCCTTCGGTCGGCTTTGCTCTGCCTCAGGGGAACAAGAGCTTCTGCCCCAATTCAAACAACTGCTGCAAGATATCGACTACGAGGTTAAGAAGTCACTGAATGCCGCATAGATCTGGGCGGCTCAACTAATTTAACACAGATAGGGATAGTTTGTATTAGGATATTTGGTTGATATGTAAATAAATGGTATGGGTTGTGTGGTTATTGGGGAGGCTGGAGGCCAATATAAAAAAAAAAAAAAAAAAAAAAAGTAGTAGTAGTAGGTATAGGGGAGTGAATCATTGTTTTCTTTTTACAGCCTCACTGTTATGTTAGTGGCCATGTGAACTGTTATGGGCATGATATAAAACAAGGTATAAGATGGTAAATAAGATACAGGCATGATATAAATAAGGTAACAGGCATGATATATAAAATAAGGGTACAGGCATGATATATAAAACAAGGTAATAGGTATGATATAAATAAGATAAGGCATGGTATAAATATACAGGCATGATATAAATAAGGTGGTGTTATAAAACAAGGTACAGCCATAATATAAAAACAAGGTACAGGCATGATATAAATAAGATACAGGCATGGTATAAAATAAGGTACAGTCATGATATATAAATAAAGGTACAGGCATGTGATATAAAACAAGATACGGGCATGGAGATTCCTCACCAGTAGGTTGGGGTTGCTAGAGTTAGGTCGTGAGCAGGATGTCATAGACGAGATCAGAGGTGTTTAGCCCGCCTTGAGGAAACTCCTCTCTCAGGATCATCTTTGGCCAACTCAACGTCTCTCTGGGTATCGCTGTGAGGCTTCGACGTTAGCCCTGATATTACAGCAACAACGGTTACTAAAGCACGACCGGTGCATCACAACAACTGCAGCTACTACAACAACCACAACTATGACAACAAACTAAAACTATGACAACAACCACAACTAAGACAAACAACTACAACTATGACACAACAACCACACCATATAACAACCACAACTATGACAACAACCACAACTATGACAACAACCACAACGACACAACAACCACAACTATGACAACAACCAACTAAGACAACCACTAACTATGACAACAACCACAGTGGTTAATGTTCGAAATAAGGCAAACAGAGTATTGGGTTTTATATCTAGAAGTGTAAGTAACAAGAGTGCAGAGGTCTTATTGCAAACGATATCTTAGTGCTAGTTAGGCCGCACCGGGATTATGCGGTTCAATTCTGGTGCCTTATTATAGTCGTGGATATCAATTCACTAGAGTCGGTGCAGCGAAGAATGACAAAAAATGATTCAGGGATTCTAGGAAACCTTCCATATCAGGATAGGTTAAAGAAACTTAACGTAATTCCCCAGAAAGACGAAGAGGGTGGGGAGAGGTGATGGAAGCGCTTGGCGGTGAAAGGAATCAACAAAGGATATAGATAAAGTTCTTAGTAATATCCGGAGCAGGATAGACTCGAGCAACGGATTCAAGTTGATGTTTAAGTTTAGGGAGGGAGATAGGAAGAACCGGGGTTCATAACAGGGTGGTGGACGAGGAAAGGCAAGCTTAGCAACTTTGTAGTAAGGTGGGAACTCTGGAAAGTTTCAAAAGGCTAGATAGATTCATGGATGATAGAGAGTGGTAGTAATTGACAGGAGCTTTCAAGCAGGTTGCGGGCCAACCGGCCTATTGCAGACTCCTGCCTTTCTTTATGTTCTTCTTATGTTCTTATAACAACCACAAACTATAATAACCACAACTACAATATATACAAGTATAACTATTCAACTGGCCAGCCATCAAAACACAGATACGTCAACAACAAAAAATTGGCTAACTATCACCTTCTTACAACAACCACAACTATGACAAACTACATATGACAAACAACAAACCACAACTATGACAACAACCACTACAAAACTACCACAACAAGAGTAAACCGTACATAGATTTATACTTACATGTAGTCAGCTAAAGATACACTGACCAAGTCTGTGTTTTGTTTTATTTCAATATTTAGCATGTAGGAGGGCTGTATTTACTGTTAGACAATTATTGAGAATAGTTGAAGAAACTATTCATTGTTATTTAAGGTCAGGAGAAGTTTCTAATTGTTCGTATATTTGTTTAAATAATGAAGAAAATTTGATGTGAGAGTCTTGTGGCAGCTGTGGTTGTAGTTGAGTTGCCAATTCATTAATATATTTTTTTCGTTATTTAAGCAAATATACAAAAATTTGATAATTTCTCATGACCTTTAATAACAATGAATAGTTTATTATTATAAAAATGTCACCTTTGGTTTGTTCAATAATTATCCCGACAGTGATACAGCCCAAAACAGATCCACCAATCACCTTTACACACAGCCTTCCTTTACCAAGTATTGCCAGGTAAAATTGCCATGTGGCATCACGAAAATTGTGACCAAGTCCCAGGTTGTTGATCAGACTTTCTGCCTCATTTACACTCAATTGCAGGGTCTCAATTGTTTCTTTTACAACACAACACAACGTACATAAATCATTTCTCAATCTTGATCTTTTTTTTTCATTTTGTATTTCTTTATGGTTCTTTATTATTATTATTATTATTATTATTATTATTATTATTATTATTATTATCAGTTATTATTATTATTATTATTGTTATTATTATTTAATTTTTAATTTTGTATTTCGTAATATAAAATATATTTACTTTTAATAAATTATTATTATTATAATTTTTATTATCAACACATTTTCGCCCCCCGGGCCCCGTTGTGGGTCAGTGACCTGTGCCCGGCTGGGCTAATCCCCGTAAAAAAAAAAATACATGATGAAGAATTACACATATGAATACATACATGAGGCAGATATACATAAACTATACATACATGATGGAGTTTGCACACACACACACACACACACAGATCAATACATAATGTATACTCACTTGTGGAATACAATATGTAAACTAATATGCATGAGGTAAACTCAGTTGAGGTGAACAAAAGACAGACCAAGGTAAACTAAGGTATACATCAGGTAAACTAAACCACACTTAGGGTAAACTCACTTAGCTAAAATAAGTTATAAACAAGATAAAATAATGTATACTTTAGATAAAGTATAATGCAAGTAAACTAGGGTATACTTCAGGTAAACCTAAGGTACACTTCAGGTAAACTAAGGTACACTTCAGGTAAACCTAAGGTACACCGCAGGTAAACTAAGGTATACTTCAGGTAAACCTAAGGTACACTTCAGGTAAACTAAGGTACACTTCAGGTAAACCTAAGGTACACCGCAGGTAAACTAAGGTAAGCTTCAGGTAAACTAGGGTATACTTCAGGTAAACCTAAGGTACACTTCAGGTAAACTAAGGTACACTTCAGGTAAACCTAAGGTACACCGCAGGTAAACTAAGGTATACTTCAGGTAAACCTAAGGTATACTTCAGGTAAACTAAGGTATACTTCAGGTAAACCTAAGGTATACTTCAGGTAAACCTAAGGTATACTTCAGGTAAACCTAAGGTACACCGCAGGTAAACTAAGGTATACTTCAGGTAAACCTAAGGTACACTTCAGGTAAACTAAGGTATACTTCAGGTAAACTAAGGTATACTTCAGGTAAACCTAAGGTATACTTCAGGTAAACCTAAGGTACACTTCAGGTAAACTAGGGTATACTTCAGGTAAACCTAAGGTACACTTCAGGTAAACTAAGGTACACTTCAGGTAAACCTAAGGTACACTTCAGGTAAACTAAGGTAAGCTTCAGGTAAACTAAGGTATACTTCAGGTAAACTTAAGGTACACCGCAGGTAAACTAAGGTAAGCTTCAGGTAAACCTAAGGTATACTTCAGGTAAACTAAGGTATACTTAAACCTAAGGTACACTTCAGGCAAACTAAGGTATACTTCAGGTAAACACAGGTAAGGTACACTTCAGGTAGTAACTTCAGGTAAACTAAGGTAAGCTTACAGTATACTTCAGGTAAACCTAAGGTACACTTCAGTAAACCTAAGGTAACTTTCAGGTAAACTAAGGTATACTTCAGGTAAACTGTAAACTTAAGGTACACTTCAGGCAAACTAAGGTATACCAGGTAAACCCTGTGTCAGGTAAACTAAGGTATACTTCAGGTAAACTAAGGTATACTTCAGGGTCAGGAAGTATACTAAGGTATACTTCACAGGTAAACTAGGGTATACTTCAGGTAAACCTAAGGTACACTTCAGGCAAACTAAGGTATACTTCAGGTAAACTAAGGTACACTTCAGGTAAACTAAGGTATACTTCAGGTAAACTAAGGTATACTTCAGGTAAACTAGGGTATACTTCAGGTAAACTAAGGTATACTTCAGGTAAACTAAGGTATACTTCAGGTAAACCTAAGGTACACTTCAGGTAAACTAAGGTATACTTCAGGTAAACTAAGGTATACTTCAGGTAAACCTAAGGTATACTTCAGGTAAACTAGGGTATACTTCAGGTAAACTAAGGTATACTTCAGGTAAACCTAAGGTACACTTCAGGTAAACTGAGGTATACTTCAGGTAAACTAAGGTATACTTCAGGTAAACCTAAGGTACACTTCAGGTAAACCTAAGGTACACTTCAGGTAAACCTAAGGTACACTTCAGGTAAACTAAGGTATACTTCAGGTAAACTAAGGTATACTTCAGGTAAACCTAAGGTACACTTCAGGTAAACCTGAGGTAACTTCAGGTAAACCTAAGGTACACTTCAGGTAAACTAAGGTAAGCTTCAGCTATACATCAGGTAAACTAAGGTAAACTTCAGCTATACATCAGGTAAACTTCAGGTATACATCAGGTAAACTAATGTAAACTTCAGGTATACATCAGGTAAAGTAAGGTAAACTTCAGGTATACATCAGGTAAGCTAATGTAAACTTCAGGTATACATAAGGTAAACTAAGGTAAACTTCAGCTATACATCAGGTAAACTAATGTAAACTTCAGGTAAATTAAGGTAAACTTCAGCTATACATCAGGTAAACTAATGTAAACTTCAGGTATACATCAGGTAAGCTAATGTAAACTTCAGGTATACATCAGGTAAACTAAGGTAAGCTTCAACTATACATCAGGTAAACTAAGGTAAACTTCAGCTATACATCAGGTAAACTAAGGTAAACTTCAGGTATACATCAGGTAAACTAATGTAAACTTCAGGTATACATCAGGTAAGCTAATGTAAACTTCAGGTATACATAAGGTAAACTAAGGTAAACTTCAGCTATACATCAGGTAAACTTCAGGTATACATCAGGTAAACTAATGTAAACTTCAGGTATACATCAGGTAAAGTAAGGTAAACTTCAGGTATACATCAGGTAAGCTAATGTAAACTTCAGGTATACATAAGGTAAACTAAGGTAAACTTCAGCTATACATCAGGTAAACTAATGTAAACTTCAGGTAAATTAAGGTAAACTTCAGCTATACATCAGGTAAACTAATGTAAACTTCAGGTATACATCAGGTAAACTAAGGTAAGCTTCAGCTATACATCAGGTAAACTTCAGGTAAACTCAGGTAAACTAAGGTAAGCTTCAACTATACATCAGGTAAACTAAGGTAAACTTCAGCTATACATCAGGTAAACTTCAACTATATTTCAGGTAAACTAAGGTAAACTTCAGGTATACATCAGGTAAGCTAATGTAAACTTCAGGTATACATCAGGTAAACTAAGGTAAACTTCAGGTATACATCAGGCAAACTAATGTAAACATCAGGTAAACTAAGGTAAACTTCAACTATACATCAGGTAAACTAATGTAAACTTCAGCTATACATCAGGTAAACTAATGTAAACTTCAGGTATACATCAGGTAAACTAATGTAAACTTCAGGTGTACATCAGGTAAACTTCAGGTATACATTACGTAAACTAAGGTAAACTTCAGCTATACATCAGGTAAACTTCAGCTATACATCAGGTAAACTAGGTAAACTTCAGCTATACATCAGGAAAACTAATGTAAACTTCAGGTATACATCAGGTAAACTAAGGTAAACTTCAGGTCAGCTAATGTAAACTTCAGGTATACATCAGGTAAACTAATGTAAACTTCAGCTATACATCAGGTAAACTAATGTAAACTTCAGGTATACATCAGGTAAACTAAGGTAAACTTCAGGTAAGCTAATGTAAACTTCAGGTATACATCAGGAAAACTAAGGTAAACTTCAGGTAAGCTTATGTAAACTTTAGCTATACATCAGGTAAACTAATGTAAACTTCAGGTATACATCAGGTAAACTAATGTAAACTTCAGGTATACATCAGGTAAACTAAGGTAAACTTCAGGTATACATCAGGTAAACTAAGGTAAACTTCAGGTATACATCAGGTAAACTAAGGTAAACTTCAGGTAAGCTAATGTAAACTTCAGGTATACATCAGGTAAGCTAATGTAAACTTCAGCTATACATCAGGTAAACTAATGTAAACTTCAGGTATACATCAGGTAAACTAATGTAAACTTCAGGTAAACTAAGGTAAACTTCAGGTATACATCAGGTAAACTTCAGGTAAACTAATGTAAACTTCAGGTATACATCAGGTAAACTAATGTAAACTTCAGGTAAACTAAGGTAAACTTGAGGTATACATGGTAAACTTCAGCTATACATCAGGTAAACTAAAGTAAACTTCAGCTATACATCAGGTAAACTAATGTAAACTTCAGCTATACATCAGGTAAACTAAGGTAAACTTCAGCTACATATCAGGTAAACTATAAATTCAGGTATACATCAGGTAAACCAAGGTAAACTTCCGGTATACATCAGGTAAACTAAGGTAAACTTCAATTATACATCAGGTAAACTATTGTAAACTTCAGGTATACATCAGGTAAACTTCAACTATACATCAGGTAACCAAGGTAAACTTCAGGTATACATCAGGTAAACTAAGGTAAACTTCAACTATACATCAGGTAAACTAAGGTAAACTTCAGCTATACATCAGGTAAACTAAGGTAAACTTCAGGTATACATCAGGTAAACTAAGGTAAACTTCAGCTATACATCAGGTAAACTAAGGTAAACTTCAGGTATACATCAGGTAAACTTCAACTATACATCAGGTAAACTAAGGTAAACTTCAACTATACATCAGGTAAACTAAGGTAAACTTCAGGTACATCAGGTAAACTAAGGTAAACTTCAGCTATACATCAGGTAAACTAAGGTAAACTTCAACATACATCAGGTAAACTAAGGTAAACTTCAACTATACATCGTAAACTAAGGTAAACTTCAACTATACATCAGGTAAACTAATGTAAACTTCAGCTATACATCAGGTAAACTAAGGTAAACTTCAACTATACATCAGGTAAACTAAGAAACTTCAGCATACATCAGTAAACTTCAACTATACATCAAAACTAAGGTAAACTTCAGCTATACATCAGGTAAACTAAGGTAAACTTCAACTATACATCAGGTAAACTAAGGTAAACTTCAGGTATACATCAGGTAAACTATGTAAACTTCAGCTATACATCAGGTAAACTAAGGTAAACTTCAGCTATACATCAGGTAAACTAAGGTAAACTTCAACTATACATCAGGTAAACTAAGGTAAACTTCAGCTATACATCAGGTAAACTAAGGTAAACTTCAGCTATACATCAGGTAAACTAATGTAAACTTCAGCTACATCAGGTAAACTAAGGTAAACTTCAACTATACATCAGGTAAACAGGTAAACTTCAGGTATACATCAGGTAAACTAAGGTAAACTTCAGCTATACATCAGGTAAACTTCAACTATACATCAGGTAAACTAAGGTAAACTTCAGCTATACATCAGGTAAACTAAGGTAAACTTCAACTATACATCAGGTAAACTATGTAAACTTCAACTATACATTAGGTAAACTAAGGTAAACTTCAGCTATACATCAGGTAAACTAAAACTTCAGGTATACATCAGGTAAACTTCAACTATACATCAGGTAAACTAAGGTAAACTTCAACTATACATTAGGTAAACCAAGGTAAACTTCAGCTATACATCAGGTAAACTAAGGTAAACTTCAGGTATACATCAGGTAAACTCAGGTAAACTTCAACTATACATTAGGTAAACTAAGGTAAACTTCAGCTATACATCAGGTAAACTTCAGGTATACATCAGGTAAACTAAGGTAAACTTCAGCTATACATCAGGTAAACTAAGGTAAACTTCAACTATACATCAGGTAAACTAAGGTAAACTTCAGGTATACATCAGGTAAACTTGAGGTCGACTCACTTGAGGTTGTCCCGCAGCTTGTCAGATCCACCAAATCAATGATCCGTTTGTTCAAGTATTCCGTCACCCACTTGTCCGCTACCAGCCTCTCCATCGTCCTGCACAAGACACGTTAATGGTAGGTTAATGACACGTTAATGGTAGGTTAATGGTGGAAAGGGACAGGTTAATGGTAGAAAGGGACAGGTTAATGGTAGAAAGGACAGGTTAATGGTAGAAAGGGACAGGTTAATGGTAGAAAGGGACAGGTTAATGGTAGAAAGGGACAGGTTAATGGTAGAAAGGACAGGTTGGTAGAAAGGACAGGTTAATGGTAGAGATAAGTTAATGACGCAGAGAGAGAGAGAGAGAGAAAAAAA
Source organism: Homarus americanus (assembly GCF_018991925.1). Lineage (NCBI taxonomy): Eukaryota > Metazoa > Arthropoda > Malacostraca > Decapoda > Nephropidae > Homarus > Homarus americanus. The sequence goes on along the minus strand of NW_024741030.1, from coordinate 2,208 downwards.
GAGAGGGGTTAATGGTAGAGCTTAAATAATGGAAATTTGTATGACACTTTATATAACTATCTATCTATCTATCTATCTATATCACCCAGGGTCACGGGAAGTCAGCAGTGGCTGGTCAGGAAACGGGCCAAAGGTTATGGTAATTAGGTAATACTTATGCATAGTTAATTGTTGGTTGGTGGTGGTAGGAGTTTGTTTTGTTTCTGTATTTGGTTTTTGTTCACTTGTTATTAATATTAGTAGTAGTAATAGTAGTAGGCCTACGCACTATGTCCTGTTTACACCCAACCCCTATTGCTCATGAGCATCCAACCTATGTTTGAAGCAATTCAGCGTATTCGAGTTAATGATGATATTTGGTAACTTGTTCTATTCATCCACTACAGTTTCCAAACCAGTGTTTACCTATCTCAAGCCTAAATCAAAATTTGTCTAATTTAAAACCATTGTTACGAGTTCGCTCCTGGTTGGATAATTTGAGTACCTTTGTAATGTCCCCTTTGTTTAGCCCTGCCTTCCACTTATACACCTCTATCAGGTCGCCCCTCGCTCTACGTCTCTCAAGGAGTGCAATTAAGATGCTTTAACCTGTCTCTATACTCAAAGTTCCTAATGCCAGGGATTAGTCTTCTCATTCTCCTCTGAATTCTTCCAAGGATTCCATATCCATTCTGTAATACGGTGACCAGAACTGAACTGCGTAATCCAGGTGTGGTCTCACAAGAGCAAGATACAGTTTAGGATGACCTCGTAGCTTGTAACTAACACTTTTGTATGAACCCAAGTACTTTATTAGCCTTGTTACGAGCAAAAACACATTGTTTACTTGGCTTAAGGTTCCATTTATCATTACTCCTAAATCTCTCGCAGTCGGATTTCTATGGCATCGTTGTTCATCTGGTATCTGGTTTCTGTTTACATCTCCTATTGAGTACTTTACATTTGTCGACGTTGAATTTCATCTGCCATTTTTCAGACCATTCGAAAAATTTGTTTAGATCTTCCTGTAGTTTTGCCGAGTCCTCGTCAGATTTGATAACACGTCCTATTTAGTGTCATCAGCAAATTTACTTATGTTGCTGTCTATGCCGATATCTATGTCGTTTATGTATATAATAAATAATAATGGTCCAAGTACTGAGCCTTGGGAACTCCACTGTGACGTTGTCCAATGGGACTTAGTGCCGAATGCTCACTCGCTGTTTCCTGTCCTGTAACCACGCCCTAATCCATTTAAGGATGTCACCTTGATGCCATGAGCCTAATTAGTTCGTGGGGACTCTGTCGAAGGCTTTGCTAAAGTCGAGATATACCACATCATAATTGTGCTCCCCGTCCACCGATTCGAAAACTGATGAAAAGAATGTTAATAGATTAGTTAGGCAAGAACGTCCCTGAGAAGCCATGCTGCTGGGAATCATTGATCAATCGGTGCTTCTCCAGGTGATTTCGAATAGAGTTTGAAATGATTGCTTCCAGTAATTTGCCTACTATTGATGTTAGACTGATTGGGCGGTAGTTAGAGGATAGTGATCTATCCCTTCTTGAAAATCGGTATTACATTCACTATCCTCCAGGATTCTGGTACTTCACCTGTTTTTAGGACATGTTAAACAACTTTGCTAAGGGCATACTAAGCTCTTCCTTACATTCCTTTAATACTCTGGCAAATATCTCATCGGGACCAGGTGACTTATTAGGGCTTTAGTTTGTCTATTTGCTTACTAACATCGTTACTAGTCACTACTATCTCACTTAATTTGTTTTCTTTCACTATCTCTGAATAGAGTCGGTGCCTCGGTATCATGTTTAAATTTTCGATGGTGAAAACTGTTTAAAAATATTTATTCAATTATTGCTCATTTCTCCGTCGTTATCAGTGAGCTCGCCGAGTCTGACCGTATTGGTCCAGTTTTTCTTGTGTTTTAGTTTGATACATTTGGTAGAATCCTTTGGGGTTTGTCTTCACCTCCTTGCTATCCTTACCTCATTATTCCTCTTTGCTTTCCTTATCTCGGTTTTAACCCTACTCGCCATACCCTATAATAGTCCGGAGGTGAATTTCGCCACGATTTATCCTTCTACCTATAGCCTTCCTTGGCCAATGATGTTCTTTAAATAATTATTTATCCATTTAGGGTCATTGTTGTCTGATCTGAGTTTTTGTATGGTATGAGCAAATACGTAACTGGAACGAAGTACATCGAT
>NW_024741029.1:0-10033 GCF_018991925.1 Homarus americanus | reverse complement strand
AAGTCCCACTACCCAACCAAATTACAACACCTGAAGCAGACCAACATCAGTCAATGGTATGGTAAGCTTAAATAACTCTGTGGACGAAACAATAAGACACACCCCCTCCCCTTCCTTAGCCATCTCATTAATGTTGACGCAGCTGAGCAAACAAATAACCATTTCGCTACTATATGCCAGACGCTCCCCCGGCTTGACACAACCACTCTCCCTGCTTACCTACCAGCCCCCCTTCCCACTGACTTAGTAGAAGAACTTGACGTAGCAAAACGCCTGGACAAACTGAAATTAAAACGCTCTACCACCCCCATTGACTTACCAATGAAACTCTTCAAGGAGTTCTCCCCGGAGCTTGCTAAACCCCTATGCTCCATCATCAATGCTTCTCTCAGTCAAGCCAGATGCCCAGCTGACTGGAAGACCTCTTATGTATCACCAGTGCCCAAGTCAACCAGCCCACAAACCTTAAATCAGCTACGACCTATTGCAATCACTCCAATACCCAGCCTAATCTGTGAAAGTTTTGTGTTCGACTGGGCTTATGCTGATATTGCAGGAGTCGTAGACCCTCAGCAATTTGTCAACATGAAAACTTCCTCCACCACTCACTGTCTTGTCAGCTTTCTCGATTACATATACCGCCATCTCGAGAAACGAAAAACGTCTGTAGCTGTCGCCTTCATTGATTTCACTAAAGCGTTCGGACCTAGTCGACCACAATATAATCATCAACAAAGCTATTGACTCCGGGCTTCGAGAAGTCTTATACCATGGCTTACAGACTTCCTCAGTGACCGACGCTGTTGCACGCTCTGAGGGGCTGGTTCCACTTTTCAGTCACTCACCTGTGGCGTCCCCCAAGGCACCAAGATGGGACCACTCTGCTTCCTTATGCTCATCAATGATGCCCTAAGAGAAACCCCCTGCTCGCCAGCCATGTCACGACTCCACCATTGGGATCAGCGTCAACAATTCCGCTCCCAACTATACCGCCCTTCAGGATTTATTGAACAGTCTCCAAAACTGGGCCACCAACAACCATGTCACCATCAACCATACCAAGACAATGGTTATGCACATCAACCTCTCCTCCGACATTGTCCCACCTCCTTCCATTACCCTAGGTCCGAACACACTCCAGGTTGTAGATTCCACGAAGCTCCTCGGCGTCACCATAGACAACAAACCAAAAAACCACGTCAGTGAAGACAATCCTCCAGTTTCCGTCTCCACCTCCTCCTGCCGACTCAAGTCCCTGGAGTTCCTGCACACGAGCTCCCAGTGTTTACACAACATTCATACTTCCAAGCTCACCTATGCCTCCCCCACCTGGCCTCCTAAATGCCACACAACGTAAACACCTAGAAAAAGTGCAAAGAGGGCATGCAAGATTATTCTCTCCCCTTCCTACTCCACATATCAAGAAGCGCTTCAACACACTGACCCTTTCGACTCTCACTGACCATCACCACGACCATCTGCAAATTCTGCAATAGTTTACACCATCCCCGACACCGTCTTTACTACCACCTGAGATCCCTAGTCCGGAGAATCATTGCTGTTCGACACCACAACCGCATCCAGCCCATACGTGCACGAACTGATCGCTATAAGAACAGCCCAGTCCCAACCATTGTAAAAATTATCAATAACTTGTAATAAATCAGTGTATTCACTCCCAGTAACCACTGCTCCTTACACTGTCACTATGTTGAAATGAACTGTAGTTTGAGCCTTTCCCCATCTAGTTATTATATGTCTTATTTGTGTCACTTATGTTACTTGTATAATATTTGTAATTCGTAACCCATTCCCCAAATATGTAACTGTATATTTTCAGCCTTCTGGCTGCCAAGCTCTTTCAATAAACCGTTAATTATTATTATTATTATGACAGGCACACGTCTCCTGAAGTAGATATGAGAGAGAGAGAGATCTAAGCAGCTTATTATCATCCTACACCAACAGGAAGCGACAGACAGACACATCACAACAACCAAGTTTTTCTCAAATTATCATAATCTCTTGTCGTCGTGTCCGTGTGGCTGTCGTGTTTGTCAATCCAGCAATTTCTCTTCTTTTATTTAATTTTTTTGTTGATTTTCGTCTTCATTTCTTCATTTAAAATTTTCGTGATTTCTTTCCTTCCCTCCCAAACACCCTCCTCCCTCCCTCCCCAAAAAAAAAAAATTATTCATCCTTAACCTAAAACGGACGTTTCCTGGCCACTGAGATCACCTACCCTGACCTTACCTTTACTTTGACCTGACCTGACCTCTCCCGAATGATGCCTTATACCTTTTACCCAAACGATATATACCCATACACCAAATGAAACTCGAAGAGACTGACTATAATGTGTGTGTGTGGATATTAATCTGTTATCATTCAATCAAAAGTTTATAAGGTTTTACAAAGTTGTTTTCATTTTAATGTGGACTGGAGACCCTGTATAATATAAGTTTACTAATACTATACTTATGAGTGGGAGTAAACACTAATTCACATCTCTCTCTCTCTCTCTCCAGTCTATTTCCCTCGTCTACTCTCTCAATATTATCATTCTCTCAATCTACATCTCTCTCTCTCTCTCTTTCTCTCTCCCGGAATATCAACAGTGAGTAAATATAAATAACCACACGATTTTACAGAATAGGGATATATATGTGTTAGAGAGAGAGAGAGAGAGAGAGAGAGATAAATCCAAATCATGGACCTGATCTATCACTCATTTGAACCTAACTAACTCTAACTCTCAATTCATGCTTACAGAACTATCCTCTGTTCTCGGCTCCCCAGCCCTTGACTGTAGGAGGAATGGGCGAGATAGGGCAGGAAAGGTCAACTGGGTGAGTATACACAAGGTCAACAGAGGTCAGGAGCCAAGAGGTACAGATCTCCGTGGGTCATGGTGGTCATACTATATAACTGTACTGTAGAAGGTATTGTTTCTCTCTCTCTCTCTCTCTCTCTCTCAGATAACCCCCAAGTTTGTTATGACTCTTCCTGGACAGTGTATTTTTATCTTCAAATAGAATATGTTATCGTGTATCTCTTGTTAGAACGAGGGAACAAATAATTTTTTGAATAATGGCAGGTTGAGGGAGAGGTCGATGTACTGTACAGAACTAAACAAATAATTTTTTGGAAATACATTGTTTTTAACATTCAGTGCCATAATATTCTGACTTCTACTGTTTAACTATAATCTGCCTACTCTACCGTTCACGAGATGAATATGGGTGCACAATAAACTAGCCGCTGTATGTGGCAAAATTCAAAAGCGGATCCCCGCCTTTTTTATTACATACTAGGAAACATCTCACACTCACACACACACGTATAGATGATCAGTAAGGAGGAGCCTCGACCTGAGCCCTGACAGAACGTTACAGGTGTACTATTTCGTCAGGCCGCGGTTAGGAAGTATATGAGAGTGATTTTGGAAGCTATATTTATGTTCCATATAACATATTTATGGTTTATGTGTGTGTGTGTGTGTGTGTGTGTGTGTGTGTGTGTCTGTGTGTCTGTAATTATGTTAGCTTATGTTTGGTTAGTTATTAGTTGGAGTAAGTTGTCGTGGAGATTTTTCAGGTTAGGTTAGATTAGATTAGGTTAGGTTGTGTTAGATTAGGTTAGTTATTAGTTGGAGTAAGCTGGAGTTAAGATTCTTCTGGATATACAAAACACTAAAGTTATTATCCAGCGTAATCCTCCCACACACCCCAGCAAAATGATTCACAATGGAGACTGATTAATGAATGCTTGTGTTGTGATAACAATTCCTCTTATTGATTAACGAACTTTAAATAAAATGGAACAAGGTTGAGTGATGGTTGTTGAACTGATATAGAAATGTTAAGTGGTAGTAGATATAGTGTAAAATAAGTCATTGAGTGATACTGTAGTTGTGTAGTACCCAAGTTTGGTTCACTTGTATGTTACTGAGGAAATTATTCAATCAGGATTTTTTTACAAGGATGATTGGTGTACCTGAAGTTGATGATCGTTTTTTCTTTTTTCTTTTTTTATTATTATAATGGTTGCCCCTCCTGTAATGAGAATGGCCAGGCCCAAGGGCCACCTAGGCGTGAATTTGTTTAAGGTGTTGAAGCTGTCGCCAACACAACAACCACACCCTGAGTTAATGAGCTGAGTCACCCAGTGTCAAGGAATAGTCCGTGGCCAACTGTACTGGCTAACCATTACCCCGTAACACGACGCGCGAATCGATTAACATCCAGGTCCCCAATTACTGTTGGGTAGATAGAGGTAAATGACGCAAAGGAACTTGCTCATGGTCTCACCTTGCCCGGAAATGGAACCCGGGTTCATTCTCTTGCGAGGCGAGCAAGCTGACAATTACACCGTGTGTTGCCAACGTACACACACACACACACACACACACGTCTCCTGAAGTAGATATGAGAGAGAGAGAGAGAGAGAGAGAGAGAGAGAGAGAGAGAGAGAGAGAGAGAGAGAGAGAGAGAAAGAGAGAGAGAGAGATCTAAGCAGCTTATTATCATCCTACACCAACAGGAAGCGACAGACAGACAGACAGACAGACACATCACAACCACCAAGTTTTTCTCAAATTAACATAATCTCTTGTCGTCGTGTCCGTGTGGCTGTCGTGTTTGTCAATCCAGCAATTTCTCTTCTTTCTTCTCTCTTGATTATTTCTTCTTTTATTTAATTTTTTTGTTGATTTTCGTCTTCATTTCTTCATTTAAAATTTCGTGATTTCTTTCCTTCCCTCTATCCTTCTTTCTTTCCTTCCCTCTATCCTTCGTTCTTTCCTCGCCATCCTCTTTATTTTCACCCTTCCATCATCTTTATCAGTTTTTCAATTTTCCCTGTCTCCTTCCTCCCTTCCTTTTCCTATTCTCATCTTTCCTTCAACCTTCCCTCCTTCATAATTAATCTCCATCTCTCCCTCTATTCCTTCCTTCATCACCATCATATAAAATCATACTCGCTTCCCCCCCTCCCCTCCCTTTCGTCCCCCCAAAAAAAAATATTCATCCCAACTTAAAAATTCACGTTTCCTGGCCACTGAGATCACCTACCCTGACCTTACCTTTACTTTGACCTGACCTGACCTCTCCCGAATGATGCCTTATACCTTATACCCAAAACGATATATACCCATACACCAAATGAAACTCGAAGAGACTGACTATAATGTGTGTGTGTGTGGATATTAATCTGTTATCATTCAATCAAAAGTTTATAAGGTTTTACAAAGTTGTTTTCATTTTAATGTGGACTGGAGACCCTGTATAATATAAGTTGACTAATACTATACTTATGAGTGGGAGTAAACACTAATTCACATCTCTCTCTCTCTCCAGTCTATTTCCCTCGTCTACTCTCTCAATAATATCTTTCTCTCAATCTACATCTCTCTCTCTCTCTCTCTCTTTCTCTCTCCCAGAATATCAACAGTGAGTAAATATAAATAACCACACGATTTTACAGAATAGGGCTATATATGTGTTAGAGAGAGAGAGAGAGAGAGAGAGAGAGAGATAAACTAACCATGGGACCTGATCTATCACTCATTTGAACCTAACCTAACCTAACCTCAACTATGCTTACAGAACCATTCCCCTCCTTCCCCCCCCCTCGGCCCCCCAGCCCTTGACTGTAGGAGGAATGGGCGAGATAGGGCAGGAAAGGTCAACTGGGTGAGTATACACAAGGTCAACAGAGGTCAGGAGCCAAGAGGTACAGATCTCCGTGGGTCATGGTGGTCATACTATATAATTGTACTGTAGAAGGTATTGTTTCTCTCTCTCTCTCTCTCTCTCTCTCAGATAACCCCTAAGTTTGTTATGACTCTTCCTGGACAGTGTATTTATATCTTCAAATAGGATATGTTATCGTGTATCTCTTGTTAGAACGAGGGAACAAATAATTTATTGAATAATGGCAGGTTGAGGGAGAGGGCGATGTACTGTACAGAACTAAACAAATAATTTTTTGGAAATACATTGTTTTTAACATTCAGTGCCATAATATTCTGACTTGTACTGTTTAACTATAATCTGCCTACGCTACCGTTCACGGGATGAATATGGGTGCACAATAAACTAGCCGCTGTATGTGGCAAAATTCAAAAGCGGATCCCCGCCTTTTTTATTACATACTAGGAAACATCTCACACACACACACACACGTATAGATGATCAGTATGGAGGAGCCTCGACCTGAGCCCTGACAGAACGTTACAGGTGTACTATTTCGTCAGGCCGCGGTTAGGAAGTATATGAGAGTGATTTTGGAAGTTATATTTATGTTCCATATAACATATTTATGGTTTATGTGCGTGTGTGTGTGTGTGTGTGTGTGTCTGTCTGTCTGTAATTATGTTAGCTTATGTTTGGTTAGTTATTAGTTGGAGTAAGTTGTAGTGGAGATTTTTCAGGTTAGGTTAGATTAGATTAGGTTAGGTTGTGTTAGATTAGGTTAGTTATTAGTTGGAGTAAACTGGAGTTAAGATTCTTCTGGATATACAAAACACTAAAGTTATATCCAGCGTAATCCTCCCACACACCCCAGCAAAATGATTCACAATGGAGACTGATTAATGAATGCTTGTGTTGTGATAATAATTCCTCTTATTGATTAACGAACTTTAAATAAAATGGAACAAGGTTGAGTGATGGTTGTTGAACTGATATAGAAATGTTAAGTGGTAGTAGATATAGTGTAAAATAAGTCATTGAGTGATACTGTAGTTGTGTAATACCCAAGTTTGGTTCACTTGTATGTTACTGAGGAAATTATTCAATCAGGATTTTTTTACAAGGATGATTGGTGTACCTGAAGTTGATGATCGATTTTTTCTTTTTTCTTTTTTTATTATTATAATGGTTGCCCCTCCTGTAATGAGAATGGCCAGGCCCAAGGGCCACCTAGGCGTGAATTTGTTTAAGGTGTTGAAGCTGTCGCCAACACAACAACCACACCCTGAGTTAATGAGCTGAGTGACCCAGTGTCAAGGAATAGTCTGTGGCCAACTGCACTGGCTAACCATTACCCCGTAACACGACGCGCGAATCGATTAACATCCAGGTCCCCAATTACTGTTGGGTAGATAGAGGCAAATGACGCAAAGGAACTTGCTCATGGTCTCACCCTGCCCGGAAATGGTACCCGGGTTCATTCGCTTGCGAGGCGGGCAAGCTGACAATTACACCGTGTGTCGCCAACGTACACACACACACACACACACACACACACACACACACACACACACACACACACACACACACACACACACACACACACACACACACACACGTCTCCTGAAGTAGATATGAGAGAGAGAGAGAGAGAGATCTAAGCAGCTTATTATCATCATACACCAACAGGAAGCGACAGACAGACACATCACAACCACCAAGTTTTTCTCAAATTAACATAATCTCTTGTCGTCGTGTCCGTGTGGCTGTCGTGTTTGTCAATCCAGCAATTTCTCTTCTTTCTTCTCTCTTGATTATTTCTTCTTTTATTTAAAATTTTTGTTGATTTTCGTCTTCATTTCTTCATTTAAAATTTTCGTGATTTCTTTCCTTCCCTCATATCCTTCTTTCTTTCCTTCGCTCTATCCTTCTTTCTTTCCTCGCCATCCTCTTTATTTTCACCTTTCCATCATCTTTATCAGTTTTTCAATTTTCCCTGTCTCCTTCCTCCCTTCCTTTTCCTATTCTCATCTTTCCTTCAACCTTCCCTCCTTCATAATTCCTCTCCATCTCTCCCTCTATTCCTTCCTTCATCACCATCATATAAAATCATACTCGCTTCCCCCTCCCCCCCCCAAAAAAAAAATATTCATCCCAACTTAAAAATTCACGTTTCCTGGCCACTGAGATCACCTACCCTGACCTTACCTTTACTTTGACCTGACCTGACCTCTCCCGAATGATGCCTTATACCTTATACCCAAACGATATATACCCATACACCAAATGATACTCGAAGAGACTGACTATAATGTGTGTGTGTGGATATTAATCTGTTATCATTCAATCAAAAGTTTATAAGGTTTTACAAAGTTGTTTTCATTTTAATGTGGACTGGAGACCCTGTATAATATAAGTTGACTAATACTTACACAGAGTGGAGCAACCACCCACTTTCTCCTGCACATCAAACAGTGAGTAAAATATAAATTAAATTCACATCGATTTACAGAATAGAGAGAGAGAGAGATAAACTAACCATGGGACCTGATCTATCACTCATTTGAACCTAACCTAACCTAACCTCAACTATGCTTACAGAACCATTCCCCTCCGTCCCCCCCCTTCGGCCCCCCAGCCCTTGACTGTAGGAGGAATGGGCGATAGGGCAGGAAAGGTCAACTGGGTGAGTATACACAAGGTCAACAGAGGTCAGGAGCCAAGAGGTACAGATCTCCGTGGGTCATGGTGGTCATACTATATAATTGTACTGTAGAAGGTATTGTTTCTCTCTCTCTCTCTCTCTCTCTCTCTCTCTCTCTCACATAACCCCCAAGTTTGTTATGACTCTTCCTGGACAGTGTATTTTTATCTTCAAATAGGATATGTTATCGTGTATCTCTTGTTAGAACGAGGGAACAAATAATTTATTGAATAATGGCAGGTTGAGGGAGAAGGCGATGTACTGTACAGAACTAAACAAATAATTTTTTGGAAATACATTGTTTTTAACATTCAGTTCCATAATATTCTGACTTCTACTGTTTAACTATAATCTGCCTACGCTACCGTTCACGGGATGAATATGGGTGCACAATAAACTAGCCGCTGTATGTGGCAAAATTCAAAAGCGGATCCCCGCCTTTTTTATTACATACTAGGAAACATCTCACACTCACACACACGTATAGATGATCAGTAAGGAGGAGCCTCGACCTGAGCCCTGACAGAACGTTACAGGTGTACTATTTCGTCAGGCCGCGGTTAGGAAGTATATGAGAGTGATTTTGGAAGTTATATTTATGTTCCATATAACATATTTATGGTTTATGTGTGTGTGTGTGTGTGTGTGTGTGTGTGTGTGTGTGTGTGTGTGTGTCTGTCTGTCTGTCTGTAATTATATTAGCTTATGTTTGGTTAGTTATTAGTTGGAGTAAGTTGTCGTGGAGATTTTTCAGGTTAGGTTAGATTAGATTAGGTTAGGTTGTGTTAGATTAGGTTAGTTATTAGTTGGAGTAAGCTGGAGTTAAGATTCTTCTGGATATACAAAACACTAAAGTTATTATCCAGCGTAATCCTCCCACACACCCCAGCAAAATGATTCACAGTGGAGACTGATTAAAGAATGCTTGTGTTGTGATAATAATTCCTCTTATTGATTAACGAACTTTAAATAAAATGGAACAAGGTTGAGTGATGGTTGTTGAACTGATATAGAAATGTTAAGTGGTAGTAGATATAGTGTAAAATAAGTCATTGAGTGATACTGTAGTTGTATAGTACCCAAGTTTGGATCACTTGTATGTTACTGAGGAAATTATTCAATCAAGATTTTTTTACAGGGATGATTGGTGTACCTGAAGTTGATGATCGTTTTTTTTTTCTTTTTTTTATTATAATGGTTGCCCCTCCTGTAATGAGAATGGCCAGGCCCAAGGGCCACCTAGGCGTGAATTTGTTTAAGGTGTTGAAGCTGTCGCCAACACAACAACCACACACTGAGTTAATGAGCTGAGTGACCCAGTGTCAAGGAATAGTCCGTGGCCAACTGCACTGGCTAACCATTACCCCGTAACACGACGCGCGAATCGATTAACATCCAGGTCCCCAATTTCTGTTAGGTAGATAGAGGTAAATGACGCAAAGGAACTTGCTCATGGTCTCACCCTGCCCGGAAATGGAACCCGGGTTCATTCGCTTGCGAGGCGAGCAAGCTGACAATTACACCGTGTGTCGCCAACGTACACACACACACACACACACCCACACACACACACACACACACACACACACACACACACACACACACACACACACACACACACACACACACACACACA
>NW_024741028.1:10000-12518 GCF_018991925.1 Homarus americanus | reverse complement strand
AGCAGCAGCAGGTAGTGGTAGCGGCGGCCTGGGGAGAGCGATCCTGCAGTGCAGCAGCAGGTGGTGGTAGTGGTTCGTGGGGGAGTTGATCTGTAGCGCAGCATTAGCAACAGGTGGTGGTGGGACTGTGGGGAGTTGATGCTGTAGGCAGCAGCAGCAAACAGCAGCAGCAGGTGGTGGTGGACTGGGGGAGTGATCTCTGAGGCAGCAGCAGCAACAGCAGCAACAGGTGGTGGTGGTTGAACTGTGGGGGAGTGATGCTGGCAGCAGCAGCAACAGCAGCAGCAGGTGGTGGGACTGGGGAGTTGATCTCTGTAGGCAGCATTAGCAACAGGTGGTGGTGGTTGACTGTGGGGAGTTGATGCTGTGGCGCGCAGCAGGCAGGTAAGGTGGAGGTAGACTGTGGGGGAGTTGATCCTGCAGCAGCAGCAGCAGCAGGCAGACGACTGGGGGAGTGATCTCTGTGGCAGCAGCAGCAGGTGGGGACTGTGGGAGTGATTCTGTGAGCAGCAGGTGGTGGTAGTAGACTTTGGGGAGTTGATCTGTAGGTGCAGCAGCAGCAGCAACAACTACAACAACTGCAGCAGCAGCAGGCAGGTAGTGATAGCGGCGGCCTGTGGGGGAGTGATCTGTAGGTGCAGAAGCAGGTGGTGGTGGTGGCCTGTGGGGAGTGATCTCTGTAGGCAGCATCAGCAACAGGTGGTGGTGGTTATGGTGAGCGATCCTGCAGGCAGCAGCAGCAGCAGGTGGTGATGGTGATCTGAGTGATTCTGCAGGTGCAGAGCAACAGTGGTGGTGGGGACTGTCGGGGGAGGTGATCCTGTAGGTGCAGCAGCAGAAGGTGGTGGTGGTGACTGTGGGGAGTGATTCGCAGGCAGCAGCAGCAGGTGGTGGTGACTGTGAGTGATTCTGCAGGCAGCAGCAGCAGCAACAGCAACAGTATCAACAACAACAACAACAACAACAACAACAACAAATCAGCAGCGCAGCAGGTGGTGGTAGTGGGGATCGGGGGAGTTGATCTGCAGATGCAGCAGCAGCAGGTGATGGTAGTAGACTGTGGGGGAGTGATTCTGCAGCAGCAGCCGCAGCAGCAGGTGGTGGTAGTAGACTGTGGGGAGTGATCCTGCAAATGCAGCAGCAGGTGATGGTAGTAGACTGGGGAAATGACCAGCAGCAGCAGCAACAACAACAACAACAGCAGCAGCAGCAACAGCAGCAGCAGCAGCAGCAGCAGCAGGCAAGCAGCAGCAGCAGCAGCAGGCAGCAGGTGGCGGCGGCCTGTGGGGAGTTCATCTCTGTGGCAGCAGATGGTGGTGACTGTGGGGAAGTAATTCTGTGGCGGTGCAGCAGCAGGGGGTGGTGGATCAGGTAAGCGATCCTGTAGGTGCAGCTGCAGAGTGTTGGTGACTGTGGAGTTGATGCCTTGAGGTGCAGCAGCGAAAAGCAACAACAGCAGCAGCAGGTGGTGGTAGTGGACTGTGGGGAGTTGATTCTGCAGGTGCAGCAGCAACATCAGGTGGTGGTGGGACTGTGAGTGATCTGTGCAGCAGCAGCAGCTGCAGGTGGTGGTGGTGGCATACTGTGGGGAGTGATTCTGTAGTGCAGCAGCAGCAGGTGGAGGGATTGGGGGAGGTGATCTTGTAGGTGTAGCAGCAACAGCAGGTGGTGGTGGTGACTGTGGGAGATGATCTCTTGTGCAGCAGCAACAGCAAGATGGTGGTGGTGATCTGGGGAGTGATCTTGTAGGTGCAGCAGTAGCAGCAGGTGGTGGTGGACTGCTGGGGAGGTAATCCTGTAGGTGCAGTGGCAGCAGCAGGTGGTGGTGGTGGACTGTGGGAGGGTGATCCTGTAGGTGCAGCAGCAGGTGGTGGTGGACTGTGGGGTAGTTGATCCTGTATGTGCAGCTGCAGAGGTGGTGGTGTGGACTGTGGGGGATTGACTCTTAGGTGCAGCAACAACAGCAGCAGCAACATATGATGGACTGTGGGGAGGTGATCCTGTGGAGGTGCAGCAGCAGCAGCAGGTGGTGATGGTGGACTGTGGGGAGTTGATCCTGTAGGTGCATCAGCAACAGCAGGTGGTGGTGGTGGTGGACTATTGGTGGAGGTGTCTGTAGTGCAGCAGCAGAGGTGGTGGGTGGTGACTGTGGGAGTTGATCCTGTGGAGTGCACCAGGTGGTGGTGGACTGTGGGGATTGATCCTGTACAGCAGCAACAGCAGGTGATGGTGGTGGACTGTGGGAGTTGATTCTGTAGGTGCAGGAGCAGCAGGTGGTGATGGTGGACTGCTGAGGAGGGATCCTGTAGGCACAGTGTCAGCAGCAGGTGGTGATGGTGGACTGTGGAGGAGGTGATCCTGTAGGTGCAGCAGCAGCAGCAGGTGGTGGTGGTGGACTGTGGGGAGTTGATCCTGTAGGTGCAGCAGCAACAGCAGGTGGTGGTGGTGGATTATGGGGGAGGTGATCCTGTAGGTGCAGGAGCAGAGGTGGTGGACTGTGGGGAGTTGGTCCTGTAGG
>NW_024741028.1:0-5000 GCF_018991925.1 Homarus americanus | reverse complement strand
GTAGGTGCAGCAGCAGGTGTTGGTGGACTGTGGGAAGAGTTGATCACTTGGGTGCAGCAGCAGCAGCAGCAATGGCAGCAGCAGCAGCAGTAGGTGATGGTGGTAGTGGACTGTGGGGGAGTTGATCCTGTAGGTGCAGCAGCAGCAGGTGATGGTAGTGGACTGTGGGGAGTTGATCCTGTGGGTGCAGCCGCAGCGGCAGGTGGTGGTAGTGTGGACTTTGGGGGAGTTGATCCTGTAGGTGCAGCAGCAGCAACAACAACAACAACAGCAGCAGCAGCAGCAGCAACAACAGCAGCAGCAGGAGCAGCAGGTGGTGGTGGCGGCGGCCTGTGGGGGAATTGATCCTGTAGGTGCAGCAGCAGGTGGTGGTGGTGGACTGTGGGGGAGGTAATCCTGTAGGTGCAACAGCAGGGTTGGTGGACTGTGGGGTAGATTGATTCTGTAGGTGCAGGTGCAGAGTGGTGGTGGACTGTGGGAGAAGTTGATGCCTTATCTGCAGCAGCAGGAACAATAGCAGCAGCAGCAGCAGCAGCAGGTGATGGTGGTTGTGGACTGTGGGGAGTTGATCCTGTGGGTGCAATGGCGGCAGGTGGTGATGGTGGACTGTTGGGGAGGGTGATCCTGTAGGTGCAGCAGCAGCAGGTGGTGGTGGATGTGGTGGAGTTGATCCTGTAGCAGCATGGCAGCAGCAGCAACAACAACAACAACAACAACAACAACAACATCAGCAGCAAACAGCAGCAGCAGGTGAGGTGAGTGGGACACTGGGGGAGTTGATCCTGTAGATGCAGCAGCAGCAGGTGATGGTAGTGGACTGTGGGGGAGTTGATTCTGTAGGTGCAGCCGCAGCAGCAGGTGGTGGTTGTGGACTTTGGGGGAGTTGGAATCCTGGGTGCAGCAGCAGCAACAACAACAACAGCAGCAGCAGCAACAACAGCAGCAGCAGCAGTGGTGGTGGCGGCGGCCTGTGGGGGAGTTGATCCTGTAGGTGCACCAGCAGGTGTGGTGGTGGACTGTGGAAAATCCTGTAGGTGCAGCAGTAGGTGGTGGTGGTGGACTGTGGAGGTAATCCTGTAGGTGCAGCAGCAGGTGGTGGTGGACCTGTGGAGAAGTTGATGCCTTAGGTGCAGCAGCAACAACAATAACAGCAGCAGCAGCAGGTGCTGGTGGTGGACTGTGGGGGAGTGATCCTGTAGGTGCAACAGCAGGTGATGGTGGTGGACTGTGGGAGTTGATCCTGTAGGTGGAGCAACAGCAGGTGGTGATGGTGGACTGGTGAGGAGGTGATCCTGTAGGCACAGTGGCAGCAGCAGGTGTGGTATTGGTGGACTGTGGGGAGTGATCCTGTGAGGTGCAGCAGCAAGCAGGAAGTGGTGGTGGACTGTGGGGCAGTTGATCCTGTAGGTGCAGCAGCAAGCAACAACAACAACAGCAACAGCAGCAGCAGCAGTAGTTGGTGGTGGCGGCGGCCTGTGGGGAGTTTATCCTGTAGCTGCAGCATCAGCAGCAGGTGCTGGTGGTGGACTGTTGGGGAGTTGATCCTGTAGGTGCAGGAGCAGGTGATGGTGGTAGTGGACTGTGGGGAAGTTGACCCTGTAGGTGCAGTGGCGGCAGGTGGTGATGCTGGTCTGTTGGGGAGGTGATCCTGTAGGTGCAGCAGCGTGGTGTTGGATTGTGCGGCAGGTGGTGGTAGTGGACTGTGGAAGTTGATCCTGTAGGTGCAGCAGCAGCAGCAGTTGGTGGTAGTGGACTTTGGGGGAGTTGATCCTGTAGGTGCAGCAGCAGCAGCAACAACAGCAGCAGCAGCAGCAGTAGCAGCAGCAGCAGCAGCAGCAGTATCAGTAGTTGGTGGTGGCGGCGGCCTGTGGGGATGATCTGTGGAGTTGCAGCAGCAGCAGCAACAACAGCAGCAGCAGCAGCAGCAGCAGCAGCAGCAGCAGCAACAACAACAACAGTAGCAGCAGCAGCAGGTGGTGGTGGTGGTGGATTGGGAGTTGATCCTGTAGGTGCAGCAGCAGGTGGTGGTGGACTGTGGGGAGTTGATCCTGTGTGCAGCAGCAACAGCAGGTGGTGGTGGTGGATTGGGGGTAGTTGATCCTGTGGAGT
Source organism: Homarus americanus (assembly GCF_018991925.1). Classification (NCBI taxonomy): domain Eukaryota; kingdom Metazoa; phylum Arthropoda; class Malacostraca; order Decapoda; family Nephropidae; genus Homarus; species Homarus americanus. Next base: position 2,891 of record NW_024741028.1, on the reverse strand, counting down.
TGCAGCAGCAGCAGCAGGAGGTGGTGGTGAACTGTGGGGAGTTGATCCTGTGGGTGCTGCAACAACAACAGCAGCAACAACAGCAGCAACAACAGCAGCAGCAGCAGCAGCAGGAGCAGGAGCTGGTGGTAGTGGACTGTGGGTGAGTTGATCCTGGGTGCAGCAGCAGCAGCAACAACAACAAGCAGCAGGTGGTGGTAGTGTACTGTGGGGAGTTGATTCTGTAGTGCAGCAGCAGCAGCAGGTGGTGGTGGACTGTGGGAGTTGATCTGTGGGTGCGCAGCAACAGCAGGTGGTGGTGGTGGATTGGGGGAGTTGATCCTGTAGGTGCAGCAGCAGCAGCAGGTGGTGGTGATCTGTGGCAGGCAGGTGATGGTGGACTGTGGTGGAGTTGATCCTGTAGGTGCAGCAGCAGCAGGTGATGGTAGTGGACTGTGGGGAGTTGATCCTGTAGGTGCAGCAGCAGCAGCAGCAGGTGGTGGTGGCGGCGGCCTGTGGGGAAGTTGATCCTGTAGGTGCAGAAGCAGGTGGTGGTGGTGGCCTCTGGGAGTTGATCCTGTAGCTGCAGCAGCAGGCAACAGGTGGTGGTGGTTGACTGTGGGGAGTTGATCCTGTAGATGCAGCAGCAGCAGGTGATGGTAGTGGACTGTGGGGGAGTTGATCCTGGGTGCAGCAGCAGCAACAACAACAACAGCAGCAGCAGCAGAACAACAGCAGCAGCAGCAGCATCAGCAGGCAGGTAGTGGTGGCGGCGGCCTGTGGAGTTCATCCTGTAGGTGGCAGCAGGTGGTGGTGGTGGACTGTGGGAAGTAATTCTGTAGGTGCAGCAGCAGGGGGTGGTGGACTGTGGGGTAGTTGATCCTGTAGGTGCAGCTGCAGAGTGTTGGTGGACTGTGGGAAAGGGTTGATGCCTTAGGTGCAGCAGCAGCAGCAGCAGCAGGTGGTGGTGGTAGTGGACTGTGGGAGTTGATCCTGTAGTGCAGCCGCAGCAGGTGATGGTAGTGGACTGTGGGAGTTGATCCTGTAGGTGCAGCAGCAGCAGCAGGTGGTGGTGGTGGATTATGGGGGAGGTGATCCTGTAGGTGCAGGAGCAGAGGTGGTGGTGGTGGACTGTGGGGGAGTTGGTCCTGTAGGTGCAGCAGGTGGTGAAGGACTGTGGGGGGTTGATCCTGTAGGAGCAGCAGCAGGTGAGTGGTGGACTGTGGGTGAGTTGATCCTGTAGGTGCAACAGCAGCAGTAGCAGCAGCAGCAGCAACAACAACAAGAGCAGCAGCAGGTGGTGGTAGTGTGTGTGGGGAGTTGATCATGTGGGTGCAGCAGCAGCAGCAGGTGGTGATGGTGAACTGTGAGGAGTTGATCCTGTGGGTGCAGCAGCAACAGCAGGTCGTGGTGGTGGATTGGGAGGGTTGATCCTGTAGGTGCAGCAGCAGCAGCAGGTGGTGGTGGTGGATTATGGGGAGGAGGTGATCCTGTAGGTGCAGGAGCAGATGGTGGTGGTGGTGGACTGTGGGAGTTGGTCCTGTAGGTGCAGCAGGTGGTGAAGGACTGTGGGGAGTTGATCCTGTAGGGCAGCAGGTGGTAGTGGTGGACTGTGGAGTTGATCTAGGTGCAGCAGCAGCAGCAGCAGCAGCAGCAACAACAACAAGAGCAACAGGTGGTGGTAGTGTATTGTGGGGAGTTGATCATGTAGGTGCAGCAGCAGCAGCAGGTGGTGATGGTGAACTGTGAGGAGTTGATCCTGTAGGTGCAGCAGCAACAGCAGGTCGTGGTGTGGTTGGGAGGGAGTTGATCCTGTGGGTGCAGCAGCAGCAGCAGGTGGTGGTAGTGTTGTGGGGAGTTGATCCTGTAGGTGCAGCAGCAGCAGCAGGTTGTGGTAGTGGACTCTGGGGCAGTTGATCCTGTAGGTGCAGCAACAGCAACAGCAGCAGCAGCAGCAGCAGCAGCAGCAGCAGCAGCAGCAGCAGCAGCAGCAGGTGATTGGTGGCGGCGGCTGGGGGAGTTGATCCTGTAGGTGCAGAAGCAGGTGGTGGGGTGGACTATGGGGAGGTGATCCTGTAAGTGCAGCAGCAGAAGGTGGTGGTGGTGGCTGTGGGAGTTGATCCTGTAGCTGCAGCATCAGCAACAGTGGTGAGTTGACTGTGGTGGGTGATCCTGTAGATGCAGCAGCAGCAGCAGGTGGTGGTGGACTGTGGTGGGTTGATCCTGTGAGGTGCAGCAACAGCAACAGCATCAACAACAACAACAACAACAACAACAACAACAACAAACAACAACATAAGCAGCAGCAGCAGCAGGTGGTGGTAGTAGACTGTGGTGGAGTTGATCCTGTAGATGCAGCAGCAGCAGGTGATGGTAGTAGACTGTGATCCTGTAGATGCAGCAGCAGCAGGTGATGGTAGTAGACTGTGGGAAGTTGATCCCTGTAGGTGCAGCAGCAGCAACAACAACAGCAGCAGTAGCAACAACAGCAGCAGCAGCAGCAGGTGGTGGTGGCGGCGGCCTGTGGGAGTTCATCCTGTAGGTGCAGCAGCAGGTCGTGGTGGTGGCTGTGGGGAAGTAATTCTGTAGGTGCAGCAGCAGGGGGTGGTGGACTGTGGGGTAGTTGATCCTGTAGTGCAGCTGCAGTGTTGTGGACTGTGGGAAAGTTGATGCCTTGGTGCAGCAACAGCAACAATAGCAGCAGCAGGTGATGGTGGTAGTGGACTGTGGGAGTTGATCCTGTAGATGCAGCAGCAGCAGGTGATGGTAGTGGACTGTGGGAGTTGATCCTGTAGGTGCAGCAGCAGCAGCAGGTGGTGGTAGTAGACTTTGGGGAGTTGATCCTGTAGGTGCAGCAGCAGCAGCAGCAGCAGCATCAACATACAGCTGCAGCAGCAGCAGCAGGAGTGGTG
>NW_024741027.1:0-22612 GCF_018991925.1 Homarus americanus | reverse complement strand
AATTGTGTCATATAAACTTGATAAAACCATATTATGATAGAAACTTTACAGAAAATGGTGTGAATAATAAGGTGAATTGTCTATATGTCAGGTCTGATGATGAAAAGATGATAGATGAAAGTGGAGAGATGAAGTTGGGGAGATGTGAAAATAAACTGTTAAATAATTCAGGTGTGATGAATAATTTAGAAAAGAAACTTCATCATTTAGGAACTGAGAAGAGAAATCAAATCATACAAATTATACATGAGTTTAGGCCTTTGTTTTCTGATGTTCCTTGGAGAACTGAGGTATTACAGCATGATGTTGAGGCTGAGAATACAACACCCATTAAGCAACACCCATATAGAGTGACTCCTAAGATGAGAGAGATAATGAGACAAGAAGTACAGTATATGGTTGATAATGATATGACTGAAAGAAGTAACAGCCCTTGGAGTTCACTCTGTGTATTGGTGACTAAACCTGATGGTATTTCATATAGATTTTGTACTGATTACAGAAAAGTAAATACAGCAATGTAACCAAAGCTGACTCATATCCTATTCCTAGAGTGGATGATTGTACTGACCAAATAGGAGATGCTAAATTTGTAACTAAGATGGATTTGTTGAAAGGATATTGGGAAGTACCACTGACTAAAAGAGCAAAAGAAATGTCTTCATTTGTGACTATGGAAGGTTTATATCAGCATAAAGTGTTACCCTTTGGTATGAAAACAGCGGTAGTACTTTCCGAAGATTAGTTAATCAAGTATTGTATGATGTTAAAGGTTGTTCTGTGTGTATAGATGATATTGTACTGTATTAAAAAACTTGGGAAGAAAATTTTTATTTAATTAGAGAAGTATTTAACAAACTGAATCAAGCAAACTTGACTGTAAACCTTGTGAAGAGTGAATTTGCTGTAGAATATCTAGGTTATATTGTTGGTCAGGGAAGTGTCAAACCAATTAATGCTAAGGTGGAAAGTACTGTGAAATTTCTTGCACCTACAAATAGAAGAGAATTATTAAGATTTCTGGGTATGAGTGGATATTATCGTAGGATTTGTAAGAACTTTTCAACCATTGCTTTACCATTAACCAATCTGTTGCCAAAGAAAGTCAAATTTGTGTGGAGTGTTCATTGTGATGACGCATTTAAAAAATTGAAACAGATACTTATAAGTGCACCCATACTTTTTACTGTAAATTATGATAAACCGTTTAAATTGTATGTAGATGCTAGTGATTATGGAGCTGGTGGAGTTTTAATGCAAGAGAAAGATGATGTTGAGTATCCTAGGTAGAAGGCAAGTGGTGGAGAGAGAGAGAGAGAGAGAGAGAGAGAGAGCCTGGAGACTTCGACCGTATTTCCTCGTGTAAAGGACTGAGGATGAGCTTATGATTGACGAGGATTATATGGGTGTGGAAGGTGGGATGGGGAGGAGAGCGAAGATTTGTAGGAAGACGAGATGAGTGAGGAAAAGGGGAAGAAAAGGAGGAAATATCGACCCCGAGACTGTGTGGCTTACCATGAATTGGGTGCCCATCCTTCAAAGACAGCGTAAGGATGAAGCTATGAAGGATAGATGAAGCCGAAGGAGTCGGATAAAGGGGGAGAAGGCGTGTCCAAGAGAACAGAATTCACTACACAGTTTGGGCCTGGGTCTCACTCGCTGGATGGTGATGGGAAGGTTGTCTTGGGTTGGGTGTAACGTTATTGGAATTTTCTTGCCGACTATCTCTCAGAATTATAGTATTCTTTAGAGACCAGTAGCTCTGTATATCTCTATCTCTCACGCACGCACGCACGCACGCACACACACACACCAGACTTAGTTCATTACCTCTCCGTCACATTCTATAATCATGAGATTCTGAATTACTTTTTTTCCCCTATTCACAAAAAAACAAAACATTCTTTTACCCCCTTCTCTTGTCCTACCTTCCTCCTCCCCTAGTTCCTGATCCCAGTGACAGGAGCCATTTCCTGGTTGGCGAAGGGAAAGAGATGCAGTTAAAAAAAAAATAGATGCCGTGGAGTTTGTGTCAAGAGGAGAAGATTTACGCCAGATAAGGTGTTTCCTCTGGTGCTCGAGGATTGGTACAAAGATACGATTAAAGAACATCTAAACACTATACTACACCACATAGAAACTACAATTATATCCCATAACATCACACAACACCACACTACACCCATAACACCACACTTTAACACACAACACCACACTAGCTTATGTTGGAGAGAGAGATCACTGGTTCAATTATCACAGAGTATTATGTTAGCAGCAGACGACATGTTAATGCATGTTAATGTTAATGAAGAGAAATCCCATTACAAACGTAGAGAGAGAGAGAGAGAGAGAGAGAGAGAGAGAGAGAGGAAGGTTGATAAGGCGACCAAATCTATTCTCATTTACTCAACGTGTAAGTAAAGACGTTATTTTTGTAACTATTAGTAGGAGATGAATGAGATTATCAAGGTACAATATTTTATGAGGGTGGAAATGACAACAGATTTGCTTACCTTTCATATTCTCTCTCTCTCTCTCTCTCTCTCTCTCTCTCTCTCTCTCTCTCTCTTTAATCTATACCCCCGTCTCTGCCTTCATCTCTCCATACACAGATACACCAGTACATTCCCTGTAGATAGTATCAAGGCGAAATTCATATCATAACACGAGCCAATACTTCAGTGTAGCTCCCTCCCTCCTTCCTTACCTTCTTTCTTCTCTTCCTCCCTTCCTACCTCCCTCCCTTATTCCTTACCTACTTCTCTTCTCTCTTACCTCCCTCCCTCCCTTCTTACCGCCCTCCCTTCCTCCTTTCTTACCTCCCTCCCTCCCTCCCTCCACCCTTACCTCTCTTCTTACTTCCCTCCCTACTTCTCTCCCTCCCTCCTTACCTCTCTCCCCCCTACCACACACACACATCAGTACACGATATCACAACAAACTTCAAAACTTCCTCCATAAGACTGTAACTTCGAATGCCTGTTTCCTGCCCGTCTGGCTTTCCATGTTTACTTATGCCAGAAGAATTTACATAATCTGTTGCTCGGCTCTGGTTAAGTCATCGTTTGTGTCCGGAAATATTGTGACTCACTCAGCTGAACTTGTCGGAGGAGAGTGACGTAATTTGGTACTTGTGGGCAAATAACTCTTCGTCTGTCTCTGTTTACGTGTCCCCCGTAGATTGTATATGTCTTTTGTTAGTCACTCCATATGTGCGTCCATGTGCGTGCTTCCGTATATTGTATGCGTGTGTCTGCGTTATCGATTTAAACGGTATTTCTCACTCACTCACACTCAATACATTTTCTCTCTTTCCATTTGTTCTTATGTCTCTCTCTCTCTCTCTCTCTCTCTCTCTCTCTCTCTCTCTCTCCCACTTGACGAGAAGAAGCATAGACTATCAAACTCCGCCAGCAGCATCCACTTACACCTCACTTCTCAATACTTAAGTGGCCATGGGAAGATGCTTACACACTATGTCTCCCATTCTCCCGCCTGACTCTGATTATGAAGGAAGAGGAGGAAGGGGGGTAGGAGATAGAGGAGGAGGGGTATGAAGTAGAGGAGGTAGGAGGATGTGGAGGAGGAGGATGTGGAAGAGAAGGAGGCGAGGGCGGGGCTATTATCTTCTTTTCCTTTTCTTCATTTCCTCCTCTTCCTTCCCCGTCTTCTCCTCGTTTTTCTCCCTCGTTTCTCCTCATTTCTCACCTTCTTATTCTCTCTATTATCTACACTCTTCCTCCTCCAATCCTTCAATATCCACTTCTTTCCATTACCCTTTTCCTTCTTTCTCTTTCCGCATCCCCCTTCCTTTTTCTTCATCATTCGTTTTTCTCACCCTCAGTCCTCCTCCTCCTACTTTACCCCCGTTCTCTTCCTCTCTCCTCCCTCCTTCCTGTTCCTTCCACCTGCCCCATCTTCCCTTTGCTCTCCTTTCCCTCTTTAGGTTATCTTATTTGGTCTCTCCTGTACACTTAACTTCACATTCAATCATCAATATAATCGTCCTCATGAATTGTTTTTGTAAATTTTTAATCAAGACGGTGAAAATTGGGTAAAATTCCCCCCAAATTAATACAATATACATTAAATGAACTTGTGTATTGAGTGTATTGAGGTGAATACCATTCCCCCAATGTCCTTTATCGTCTGTATCACATAACATATTCAGCTCTTTGATCTACGAACACTCGCTCTTTCAAATATTGTAAACAAGAATGACAGATTTATTGGTGATACTCATTATTGCTGACGTGTGCTTTAGTGGGAACGTGTTGGAATACTAATTGCAATATTATCAAACGTATGAATGTATTTACATTGATATAACACGTCTATTGACACTGATGTACTACATGTTATATACAAATGAAAGTATTACAGTTAAGGCGCATGAGCAACTTCAAATCACACACACACACACACACAAAATTACAAAGAAAATCCCCCTTCCCCCCCGCCTCACACGAAGAGGAAAAATGAAAAATTATCGAAGCCTTGAGATATCTAACCATCCCTTCTCCGGGAGATTCTTGACACCGGACACGCCGCCCCGAGGGCATGTGACAAATAGGATATCATTAGAGAGGCCGACACGAGTGCTGTGGCAGTCGGACACATTTACCCTAAGTTATGTTCCACGAACCAGCGACCCCGGCAGGAGACGCTGAGAGGACCTGAGGTTGTTTTCTGGCTATAAATCTCCCGACAGACGACTGGAGGTCAAAACTTTTGGAGCTTCTAAACTTGAAAAAAAAAACTGGAGGTAATCTTGTGGCCGGAGTGAGGACTGGGTGAAGATGTTTTTTTTTAGTTTAACAAATTTATTGGCAGAGCTTGTAGTACAGTTTGCCTATTATGAGTTATTCAGTCAGGTCTTGACACTGAGGGTGGTATCACTTCTCACTGCCACGCAGGACGGAGGTTCATACATAAAGAAATACATCATATTCATTAACAGCTATATACAGTATATATAGAGGTCAGATTCATGTGGGTAATGTCACTGTTCACTGCCATGCAGGACACTTAACTACTACTACTACTACAGCATCTTAACTACTACTACTACAACATCTTAACTACTACAACATCTTTACTATATTACTACAGCATCTTAACTACTACTACTACAATGTCTTTACTATATTACTATAGCATCTTAACTATTACTACTACAGCATCTTAACTACTACTACTACAACATCTTAACTACTACAACATCTTTACTATATTACTACAGCATCTTAACTACTACCACTACAATGTCTTTACTATATTACTATAGCATCTTAACTATTACTACTACAACATCTTAACTACTACTACTACAACATCTTAACTACTACTACTCCAACATCTTAACTACTACTACTACAACATCTTAACTACTACAACATCTTTACTATATTACTACAACATCTTAACTACTACTACTACAACATCTTAACTACTACTACTACAACATCTTAACTACTACTACTCCAACATCTTAACTACTACTACTACAACATCTTAACTACTACTACTACAACATCTTAACTACTACTACTACAACATCTTAACTACTACAACATCTTTACTATATTACTACAACATCTTAACTACTACCACTACAATGTCTTTACTATATTACTATAGCATCTTATCTATTACTACTACAGCATCTTAACTACTACTACTACAACATCTTAACTACTACTACTACAACATCTTAACTACTACTCCTACTACATCTTTACTATATTACTACAGCATCTTAACTACTACTAATACAATGCTTTACTATATTACCAGCATTCAACTACTCACCACCACAATTCTTACTATATTACCATAGCATTACTACTACAACATCTAACTACTACTACTACAACATCTAACTTTTTTTTTTTTTTTTTTTTTTTAACGTGGCCTCCAGCCTCCCCCAATAGCCACACCTTCGCCACCATTTATTTACCTTCATATTAAATATCCTAATACATAAGAAACTATCCTATCTGTGTTAAATTAGTTGAGCCGCAGATCAATGCGGCATTCAGTGACTGTAGCCTCATAGTCGATATCTGCAGCAGTTGTCGGAGTAGGGGCAGAAGCTCTCGTTCCCCTGAGGCAGAGCAAAGCCGACCGAAGGAGAGAGAAGGACAGTCGACATCTCATCCAGGCTGTGACATAACTTCTGGGCTGCTGCTTCTGTTCGGAGATCAGCTCCGCGAGTCTAGCGTAGAAACATCTTGCACTTGGGCCCATCCCACCAGAGGTTGTGAACACTAGAGGAGTGAAGCTGCCTTGATCAACATTTTGAATTCTCTCCCCATATGCCCTTCTCTTGTCGTTCTCGTTCCTCCTATGCGCAGCATCGAGAGCTAGGTTACGGTGACAAACGGCCATGGGATCAAAAATCCTGATGTCGAAGAAAGCTCGCTGTCCCTGCGTCCAGAATCCTCGAGCACTGACGTCCACACGGGCTTCGTTAGAAGTGTTTGAAGTCCTATGTTGGAAGATCTCGCCATCCAGTGGAAGGAGGGTCGGTTCTACCATGACGTCCCGGCAGATTTCCTTCAACATATTTGCTGTGAGATCCCTTACCTCGTCATGCCTCATGCATATGAAGCCCCCCTTCTTGCAAACCATGGCGTGATCGCTATCATAGGAATAGCCACACACGCATTGGGAGGGCAAACCATCTACTGGCCAACCGTACCTTAGAGCAATGGCATCTGTAAATTCTTGTTTGTTAAGGCTGAAACCATTTGCCCTTATCGGTAACGTAGTTAGCCAGTTCGAGGCGCCCACCTCCTGCGCTATAGCTACTTTTTTTGTCAAATTTTCTGGAGCCAGCAGCAATAGTTGCTGCAACGTGTCATTTTGGCAGTGCTGCCGATCTGTTGTAATGGACCTACGGATCTTATTAACTTCGCTGGTGTCCACTTCCCCTGTTGCATTTTGTGTTATTATGTGGTCAGTGAGGGCTGCCGTGAGCTTAAGTGAATTTTGATGTTCAGAGTCAGCAATCTCCTCTGGATTAGTTAGTCCCATCCCTCCCAGTCTTGGTGGAAGTGCAAGAAGTGTTCTTTCTACTAGGGTTAAGTCGTGGTGTTTTACTAGTTTGGGAATGAACTTGACACTGATTGCTTCTTCCAAGGGGTGGAGGAGGGGTCGGATCTCAGGGATGGTACGCATCAGGTAGTTCCAACGATGCTTGACTCCATGTGTGAATGCTGCAAAGGCCGCATGTGGCTCTGTGTTAGCAATCTCCGATAGAGCATGGATTTCGCTAACCCACTCATTCACTTTTCCCCTTACGTACTGGGTCTTGAAGTCCGTAGTGCCAATTACTGCACCTAGATGTCTTTGGCCGTCTTTAGTTATTTTTACCTCACTTTCGCCGAAAACCTCCACAGCCCGATCATAATGATCTGGCTTCACGATGAGGAAGGATTTGCTGGCGTTAGGGTGGTACCCTATATGTGGACCTCGCGATGTTACCAGGTCCCACCACTTTTTGATGTCCTCCACTTTTCCTGCTCCTGTGAGGTCATCAGCATATGCCACTTGTTTGACCCCAGTTGTTTCAAACTTTATTTCTTGTTGGAGCACTGATAGGCCTATTGCATACATTGCAATTGCAACGGGGTCCCCCTGTGTTGTTCCCTCGGTCGACTGTAGGATAGTATCACCTCGTAGAGCCTTGTTGTTTACTATGTAGAGGTCTGAAGGATTCCTATACGAATTTTCAACATACATCGCAAAGCTAGGACACTTGATCTTGATGTTGTGCAGTGCAGCCTTGCGGTTAAGTATGTTGAATGCGTTTGAAGCATCCACCAGGAGAACGGCCTCACAATCACGCTGCTCAAATATCAATCTCATGGCGTGAATGGCCGCCATCCCACCAGCCTGGTGGCCAGCACACACTTGTAGGTTCCCTGCTGCTGCCCTGACATCGTCCTTTACCACCTCCATTATGCACTTTCCGATGATCCGCCTCAGCACTTCCCCCACCCCTATAGGTCTACATCCTGGATTCTTTTCCAGAGGAATAAGGCGGCAGGCCGTCAGAGCCTGGAGGTGATGGCAGCAAGAGGATGCAAGCTTTCTTGCAAGGGTGGCAATGGCAGTGCAGAGTTCGCTTGCTACAGGGCCAAACTTGTTAGTGCTGAGGATGACTCTCCAACCGTTTGCATCCAGACCTGAAGGGCCGGCTCCTCCTCGAGTCTTCAGTGCCTTTTTCCACACCATCTCTCCTGTTATTTTCTCGAACAGGACAGCATTTGGTGGGATATAGTCACCCTGGAACCTGATGCCTTCATATTCGCTTGCAGGGGGATGTTTCTCTATCAGTAGTTTTAATGTCTCTCTGTTTATTGGCATCACCCCACCGGAGGATTCCTCTGTGAGAGATCTTACCGCCAGAGACACTTCTCCCACGCGCATTTTATTTCCAAATTTTCTTGCCACGTCATCGGTGTTTTGCTTTCCGTCACCCGTAATTTTTAGTTTCTCCTGCAGTGTTCTTGCTTCACATAGGAGATCATCAAGGGCCCCAGTCTGCCACATTGCCAATCTTCTCTTCATTGCTGCCACATTTTCTTTGTGCTTAGCCTTTGTGTGTGTCCTCTGACAAAATAGATGTGGTATTATTGCCAGTATTTGAAGAGCTAAAGGGGCGAGGAAGCGGTCCTGAGTATAATCAGTCATGAGGCGAGTTATCTCCCGAATCATTTTTTTGGTGGCCGCACACTTGGGTGGTTCAAATAAGTTAGCGGGCGACCACTTGACAATTTCTGAATAGGTTTCTACTACTACTACTACTTTATTTTTATTTTTTTAAACGTGGCCTCCAGCCTCTCCCAATAGCCACACCTTCGCCACCATTTATTTACCTTAAAATTAAATATCCTAATACATAAGAAGCTATCCTATCTGTGTTAAATTAGTTGAGCCGCAGATCCATGCGGCATTCAGTGACTGTAGCCTCATAGTCAATATCTGCAGCAGTTGTCGGAGTAGGAACAGAAGCTCTCGTTCCCCTGAGGCAGAGCAGAGCCGACCGAAGGAGAGAGAAGGACAGTCGACATCTCATCCAGGCTGTGACATAACTTCTGGGCTGCTGCTTCTGTTCGGAGATCAGCTCCGCGAGTCTGGCGTAGAAACATCTTGCACTTGGGCCCATCCCACCAGAGGTTGTGAACACTAGAGGAGTGAAGCTGCCTTGATCAACATTTTGAATTCTCTCCCCATATGCCCTTCTCTTGTCGTTCTCGTTCCTCCTATGTGCAGCATCGAGAGCTAGGTTACGGTGACAAACGGCCATGGGATCAAAAATCCTGATGTCGAAGAAAGCTCGCTGTCCCCGCGCCCAGAATCCTCGAGCACTGACGTCCACACGGGCTTCGTTAGATGTGTTTGAAGTCCTGTGTTGGAAGATCTCGCCATCCAGTGGAAGGAGGGTCGGTTCTACCATGACGTCCCGACAGATTTCCTTCAACATGTTTGCTGTGAGATCCCTTACCTCGTCATGCCTCATGCATATGAAGCCCCCCTTCTTGCAAACCATGGCGTGATCGCCATCATAGGAATAGCCACACACGCATTGGGAGGGCAAACCTTCTACTGGCCAACCGTACCTTAGAGCAATGGCATCTGTAAATTCTTGTTTGTTAAGGCTGAAACCATTTGCCCTTATCGGTAACGTAGTTAGCCAGTTCGAGGCGCCCACCTCCTGCGCTATAGCTACTTTTTTTGTCAAATTTTCTGGAACCAGCAGCAATAGTTGCTGCAACATGTCATTTTGGCAGTGCTGCCGATCTGTTGTAATGGACCTACGAATCTTATTAACTTCGCTGGTGTCCACTTCACCTGTTGCATTCTGGGCGATTATGTGGTCAGTGAGGGCTGCCGTGAGCTTAAGTGAATTTTGATGTTCAGAGTCAGCAATCTCCTCTGGATTAGTTAGTCCCATCCCTCCCAGTCTTGGTGGAAGTGCCAGTCGTGGTGTTTCACTAGTTTGGGAATGAGCTTGACACTGATTGCTTCTTCTAAAGGGTGGAGGAGAGGTCGGATCTCAGGGATGGTACGCATCAGGTAGTTCCAACGATGCTTGACTCCATGTTTGAATGCTGCAAAGGCCGCATGTGGCTCTGTGTTAGCAATCTCCGATAGAGCATGGATTTCGCTAACCCACTCATTCACTTTTCCCCCTACGTACTGGGTCTTGAAGTCCGTAGTGCCAATTACTGCGCCTGGATGTCTTTGGCCGTCCTTAGTTATTTTAACCTCACTTTCGCCGAAGACCTCCACTGCCCGATCATAATGATCTGGCTTCACGATGAGGAAGGATTTGCTGGCGTTAGGGTGGTACCCTATATGTGGACCTCGCGATGTTACCAGGTCCCACCACTTTTTGATGTCCTCCACTTTTCCTGCTCCTGTGAGGTCATCAGCATATGCCACTTGTTTGACCCCAGTTGTTTCATACTTTACTTCTTGTTGGAGCACTGATAGGCCTATTGCATACATTGCCATTGCAACGGGGTCCCCCTGTGTTGTTCCCTCGGTCGACTGTAGGATGGTATCACCTCGTAGAGCCTTGTTGTTTACTATGTAGAGGTCTGAAGGATTCCTATACGACTTTTCAACATACATCGCAAAGCTAGGACACTTGATCTTGATGTTGTGCAGTGTAGCCTTGCGGTTAAATATGTTGAATGCGTTTGAAGCATCCACCAGAAGAACGGCCTCACAATCACGCTGCTCAAATATCAATCTCATGGCGTGAATGGCCGCCTCCCCACCAGCCTGGTGGCCAGCACACACTTGTAGGTTCCTTGCTGCTGCCCTGACATCATCCTTTACCATCTTAACTACTACTACTCCAACATCTTAACTACTACTACTACAACATCTTAACTACTACAACATCTTTACTATATTACTACAACATCTTAACTACTACCACTACAATGTCTTTACTATATTACTATAGCATCTTAACTATTACTACTACAGCATCTTAACTACTACTACTACAACATCTTAACTACTACTACTACAACATCTTAACTACTACTCCTACTACATCTTTACTATATTACTACAGCATCTTAACTACTACTACTACAATGTCTTTACTATATTACTAAAGCATCTTAACTACTACTACTACAATGTCTTTACTATATTACTACAGCATCACAACTACTACTACTACTATTACTATAATGTCTTTACTATCTTGCTACAGCATTTCTACTGCTACTACAATGTGTTCACTATATTACTACAGCATCTCAACCTCTACTGCTACTACTACACTATAACATGTTCAGTATGAAGCTGAGGAACAAAATTCCAACCTCACTTTTTTATATTTTGTAATCTCTCCCTAAATTTCAACTTTAGGTCACCAGACGGACCAGATATTAATAATATTATTACTTTCAAAATGGATCGGGTTCAACTTGTCCAATTCAGAGACGCTCTCAAGGAGTTGGAGAATCTGGAGGCTCTCCGGACTTCGTCTGTATTAAGCCTTCACCTCCCATCATCTTCCTCCCTGATACTCGTCAAAAATAGAATCAAGGATGAACAAAGCCGCGCGGCCAACATAAAGTCCGTTTCCAACCGCTCTTCAGTGCAAGAAGCACTGAAGAGCGCTGTGGATATGCTATCCACAGTCAATGCCATGCCACCCCATGGGCTTTTAGTGTTTTACGGCCAATCAGTTCTCAACAAAGCAACCGGCGAGGTGAGTCGCCTTCGCCGGACGTTAACACCTCCTCAACCAGTTCAAGAATTTAAATACGATGTCAGCAAGACATTCTCCACGCACTCACTGCACCAATTACTCATCTCCCAAGAGGGAGGCGTTGGCTACATCGTCATCGATGGGTCAGCGGTTGCCCTTGGAACGCTCTCTGAAAATGGACTAAAAGTCCACCACCATGAGAACGTGGACATTCCAAAAAAGCACGGCAGAGGTGGCCAGTCCGCTCCCAGGTTCCAGCGCATCCGCCTGGAAAAGAGACAATTGCTGGTGAAGAAAGTAATTGCTCTCAGCGAAGATTATTTTCTGAATGAAAATAAGGCGACCGTGCAGGTTCAGGCCCTGGTGGTAGGGGGTCCTGGTCAGCTGAAGGACCAATTGGTTGAGCGTCTCCCTCAGCTCTTGAAGAGTGCTGTAAGATCTGTAATAAACACCTCATACTCCGGCCGTCAAGGTCTGAGGGAGGCCATCAATGGCACACGGGACCTCCGCCAGCACATGCTTTTGGAAAAGTCTAACACTGTCCTCAGTTCCATATTTGAAAAACTCAGGGTCGATGAACCGGACATGGTCTGCTTTGGTGATGAAGTTCGAGCGGCCATGGAGGATGGTGCCGTCAAAGTTGTCGTGCTATGGGATGAGTCCCCTGAACTCGCCTATTTTACAGAAAACTGTCCCGAGGGGACTGAGTTAATGGCGATACCCAACACAACAAATAATACCCAAATGCTTATAAGCACGTTTGGGGGGATAGCGGCCTTAAATAAATACCCAAGAGCCGTCCCAAACGAAGAAGAGGCCGAGTGAGGCAAAAAAAAAAATAAAAGAAAAAAAAATAAATAAATAGAAAAAAAAATAAAAAAAAATAAAAAATGTAAAAAATAAAATAAAATAATGTTTATTTTTATTTTTTATAAATAACAGGACTTTTCTTACTAAAACTAGTCGTTCTCAAATAGCCACTTAAAATGTACCAAAATGAACTTCACATAAGAAAGTAAACACCACCATTAACATTTCATTACAATAACAAACAATATCTTCCTTTCACTCCTATGATATACCTTACTTTAATACATATTATACATATCAATGTATAGTCAATAATATCCAAAACTATTACTCTTTATCTATATTTCACTAAACCTAATGAATATATACAGTGAGCGTAGGTAACAACCTATTAAATATATATAGTGAGCGTAGGTAATACATCTAGCAAACCAAAAGAATTACACAAAAGATAAGTATCTAAACTAAGACAATGTTAACTAATTATCACTGGGACACTAACCTAACCTAACCTAACCTAACCTAACCTAACCTAACCTAACCTAACCTAACCTAACCTAGCCTAACATAACATAATGTTACGGTCGTCCCCCTATTGTATTTAGTTTCTGTTGTTTCCCGTTTTTCTTTAGAATCGAATTTCAAAGCCCATGGTAAAGACTTTGAAAAAGTTCTTGATTATTTTATATAAGTATGTATACTAGTATTTGTTTCATTATGTAAACTTTGTAGAATGTATTCTTATTTTTTATACAGTTAAGAAAGACTGTAAGAAGCAGTTGTGAAGCATAAAAGGAATTAGAAATTATATGTTGATGAAACAAGAAAGCATTGGAACATTGTTTTGGTTCTGGTGGCTCTCTCTGTAGCTAGGTTGAGGATAGGAGGGTCAAACTTGTGTGGTGCACATTTATCTATTATTTTCTAGGCAATCATGGATAATTGTGGTGTTAACTAAAGTGCAATATGTTCATTATAGTCTAAAGAATATTATAGCAGTGAGAGAGTATTGTGTTTGGTGGAGGTAACATTATTCTGAGTGAATTGATTTGCGGCCTTTTGAACACATATTTATTATATTTTGTTGTAATTTTGAAGCTGTGTTTTGATCAAACCAGTTTTAATGGGAACAGTGGTATTGAAATAAACACCTGTCAGCTGTCAGGAGGTTGTTAGCCTATGGACTGACTATACATCCTCTAGTGCAGTGGTTCTTAACCTTTTTTGAGTCACGGACCCCTTTGGGAATCTGGTGAAAGCTATGGACCCCCCCCCCCTAGAAAAATGCACATAAGCACATAAACACAACTTTGCATGTAAACATGATAAAACCATATTATGATAGAAACTCTACAGAAAATGATATGAATAACAAGGTGAATTGTCTATGTGTCAGGTCTGATGATGAAAAGATGATAGATGAAAGTGAAGATATGAAGTTGGGGAGATGTGAAAATAAACTGTTAAATAATTCAGGTGTGATGAATAATTTAGAAAAGAAATTTGATCATTTAGGAACTGAGAAGAGAAATCAAATCATACAAATTATACACGAGTTTAGGCCTTTGTTTTCTGATGTTCCTTGGAGAACTGAGGTATTACAGCATGATGTTGAGGCTGAGAATACAACACCCATTAAGCAACACCCATATAGAGTGACTCCTAAGATGAGAGAGATAATGAGACAAGAAGTACAGTATATGGTTGATAATGATATGACTGAAAGAAGTAACAGCCCTTGGAGTTCACTCTGTGTATTGGTGACTAAACCTGATGGTATTTCATATAGATTTTGTACTGATTACAGAAAAGTAAATACAGCAATGTAACCAAAGCTGACTCATATCCTATTCCTAGAGTGGATGATTGTACTGACCAAATAGGAGATGCTAAATTTGTAACTAAGATGGATTTGTTGAAAGGATATTGGGAAGTACCACTGACTAAAAGAGCAAAAGAAATGTCTTCATTTGTGACTATGGAAGGTTTATATCAGCATAAAGTGTTACCCTTTGGTATGAAAACAGCGGTAGTACTTTCCGAAGATTAGTTAATCAAGTATTGTATGATGTTAAAGGTTGTTCTGTGTGTATAGATGATATTGTACTGTATTAAAAAACTTGGGAAGAAAATTTGTATTTAATTAGAGAAGTATTTAACAAACTGAATCAAGCAAACTTGACTGTAAACCTTGTGAAGAGTGAATTTGCTGTAGAATATCTAGGTTATATTGTTGGTCAGGGAAGTGTCAAACCAATTAATGCTAAGGTGGAAAGTACTGTGAAATTTCTTGCACCTACAAATAGAAGAGAATTATTAAGATTTCTGGGTATGAGTGGATATTATCGTAGGTTTTGTAAGAACTTTTCAACCATTGCTTTACCATTAACCAATCTGTTGCCAAAGAAAGTTAAATTTGTGTGGAGTGTTCATTGTGATGACACGTTTAAAGAATTGAAACAGATACTTATAAGTGCACCCATACTTTTTACTGTAAATTATGATAAACCGTTTAAATTGTATGTAGATGCTAGTGATTATGGAGCTGGTGGAGTTTTAATGCAAGAGAAAGATGATGTTGAGTATCCTAGGTAGAAGGCAAGTGGTGGAGAGAGAGAGAGAGAGAGAGAGAGAGAGAGCCTGGAGACTTCGACCGTATTTCCTCGTGTAAAGGACTGAGGATGAGCTTATGATTGACGAGGATTATATGGGTGTGGAAGGTGGGATGGGGAGGAGAGCGAAGATTTGTAGGAAGACGAGATGAGTGAGGAAAAGGGGAAGAAAAGGAGGAAATATCGACCCCGAGACTGTGTGGCTTACCATGAATTGGGTGTCCATCCTTCAAAGACAGCGTAAGGATGAAGCTATGAAGGATAGATGAAGCCGAAGGAGTCGGATAAAGGGGGAGAAGGCGTGTCCAAGAGAACAGAATTCACTACACAGTTTGGGCCTGGGTCTCACTCTCTGGATGGTGATGGTAAGGTTGTCTTGGGTTGGGTGTAACGTTATTGGAATTTTCTTGCCGACTATCTCTCAGAATTATAGTATTCTTTAGAGACCAGTAGCTCTGTATATCTCTATCTCTCACGCACGCACGCACGCACGCACGCACGCACGCACGCACGCACGCACACACACACACACACCAGACTTAGTTCATTACCTCTCCGTCACATTCTATAATCATGAGATTCTGAATTACTTTTTTTCCCCTATTCACAAAAAAACAAAACATTCTTTTACCCCCTTCTCTTGTCCTACCTTCCTCCTCCCCTAGTTCCTGATCCCAGTGACAGGAGCCATTTCCTGGTTGGCGAAGGGAAAGAGATGCAGTTAAAAAAAAATAGATGCCGTGGAGTTTGTGTCAAGGGGAGAAGATTTACGCCAGATAAGGTGTGTTTCCTCTGGTGCTGGAGGATTGGTACAAAGATACGATTAAAAAACATCTAAACACTATACTACACCACATAGAAACTACAATTATATCCCATAACATCACACAACACCACACTACACCCATAACACCACACTTTAACACACAACACCACACTAGATTATGTTGGAGAGAGAGAGATCACTGGTTCAATTATCACAGAGTATTATGTTAGCAGCAGACGACATGTTAATGCATGTTAATGTTAATGAAGAGAAATCCCATTACAAACGTAGAGAGAGAGAGAGAGAGAGAGAGAGAGAGAGAGGTTGATAAGGCGACCAAATCTATTCTCATTTACTCAACGTGTAAGTAAAGACGTTATTTTTGTAACTATTAGTAAGGGATGAATGAGATTATCAAGGTACATTATTTTATGAGGGTGGAAATGACAACAGATTTGCTTACCTTTCATATTCTCTCTCTCTCTCTCTCTCTCTCTCTCTCTCTCTCTCTCTCTCTCTTTAATCTATACCCCCTTCTCTGCCTTCATCTGTCCATACACAGATACACCAGTACATTCCCTGTAGATAGTATCAGGGCGAAATTCATATCATAACACGAGCCAATACTTCAGTGTAGCTCCCTCCCTCCTTCCTTACCTTCTTTCTTATCTCCCTCCTTTCTTACCTCCCTCCCTCCCTCCCTCCCTCCCTCCACCCACCCTTACCTCTCTTCTTACTTCCCTCCCTACTTCTCTCCCTCCCTCCTTACCTTATTCCCCCCTACCACAGCGCTCATGTTAATAATGTGCAATATTTCTTTTTCCTGAATCAAACCAGTGTGATACTTATATGTCAGGATATAGGCAAACATTAAATGGTGGAAGGTTATCATATAGCACCAGACTATTGTGAAATTAGCAGTAATGCAATCACAACTTGTCTACTCGCCATCATCTTGCATTTGTCACAAATATTACTTCTGAGCTTAAATGTAAGTTTCAGAAATCTCGATATTGTTTGTGATAAGCTTAACCTCCTGTCTTATATTAATGAGACACAGTTTCCTGACTTACAGGATTCTCTTCCTTTATACTTATCTTCCGGTATAATCCTACCTGGTTTTATTATACCTACCATCACAGTGGTTCTCAACCTTGTTTGCCCCATGCACCCCTTTCACCATATGTCAGAATGTCATTCACCCCTCCTTTCCAAGATTGTCTGCCTTAAAAAGTGCATTCCAAATAATTTGCATATAATATTGAAAATCCTTTATTTTTTCCATATTAGTACATATACATTCCCCCCCCTGAAAACCTGAATTCCCCACCTGGGGGGAATTCCCCCCTGGTTGAGAACCCCTGTACCATCATATTTCTCAGTTCCTTGATTGTTATGATAATTTGTTATAGAAAGGTGTCTTCTAGGTACTTTAATAGTTTCTAAGAAAACATTTCGGAAAGAATTGCAAAAGCATATAAACGACGAAAAAGTTTAGCTAAGCACACCTTTTTGTAACAAGGTTAGGTACACCAAGGTATTAATCGGTTGGAGGAGACAGAGCGGTGTAACTGCAATTTGTATTATATAAATATATACCCAATGTATGTTACCCAATATATATATGTATATATATATATATATATATATATATATATATATATATATATATATATATATATATATATATATATATATATATAGGTGAGCATATTAGTGGAGAGAAAAGGAGAGAAGAGAAGACGGGAATGCTGCATTTAGCAAAAGGGGTGAGGTGCAGTCCTTAGAACAAAATGTTAGGGGGGTCGTATGCATGTTTTCTCAGCACATGAGGACAGTGCTGTCTTTTTTTAGGGGGGTCGATTGTAATATTCAGAAATTTCAGAGTAAGTTCAAATGCCCCGCCATGAGTGATACTGAGCGTTCAAGGTCATCTGAGGGGAGGGAGCGCTGCCTGCTCGTAGCGAGAGATTGCGGAACTAGGCCTATATGATATTAAATGTAATTTACCGAATTAATAATGATGCGATTCATGAAGTTAAGGGACTATTATTGAATTTGAAATTATTATAGATCGGTTAGCAGTCTGAATAATGTTACGGGTGTCCCAAGGAGTTATTAGTTAGGCGGAAAATATATCACGTAGGCCCAAGCTAGCGCCTTGGGGAGACGCGACGCTGGCTAGGCCCAGTCCCGGAGAGCATTCACACAGACAAGACGTTCCGCGCGTCCATCAGAAATATTCACGTGGCCTAGTCACCTGTGCTGCGCTATTGCAGTATAACAAGTAAGTCTCATTCGATCTCAGACAGGGTTAGATAGGGCAGTGATAAAGTAAACTAGAGCTAACAGTGAGTTCATTTCAGGGTTTCCATCAGAACCCACTTGACTGGAGTTGACCGGAGTTGACTGCGAGAGATTGACTGCCGTTTGAGACTGCCGCTGATGATTGAGGGTGGCGATTGTCGCCATTGGACCGATCAGTGTAGGCCTGTCACGGTTTAGCGGGGTAGCAAAGGATCTCTTGAGTGAACGAGTGCTCCCGACAACTAAAACGACACGGGACCAGCATCGGCAGTGGGTGATCAGTTCTTACCACTCCGGTGCACAACACCACGTGTCCTCGGTCAGCTAGTGAAACCCTCTTGCTAACGGGAAGCTAAGGTTTCTCTCAACTGCACAAGGTCTGATTGGCTCACTCTCTTCCTGCCCATGGACGCACTGGGAGTACACTGAGGCTATCTGAGTATATTAATGGTCACACACTGAGACCGTGAGTCTAGGACTCTAGGAGATACCTAGAGGAACATTTTATCTTCATTATTACGGGTGTAGTTAACACCACTCCTCAGACTGATATTATCTTGACGTGTGTAGTTAATATTTCTTAAATAATTTTGATAATATTGTTTTGAATGTTTGTGCCATTAAGTGGAACCAGAGTGATACTGTGATTGATTCTTTTAATGCATCTGATTGTTCTTCATAATTCTGATCTCAGGTATAACCTTGTTCCTCAGAGTAGTGGTTAAGTTAGGTTAGGAAGTGTGCATCTGTTGGGGTGCTATAATTTTGTTGAGTGCCCTTAAGGCCTATTCATTGTAGAGTATTTAATTTCTTAAATTTTATTACCATTTCCTCAGTGACTGATATTATCTTGCTGAAAGCCCTTAAGGCCTATTCATTGTAGAGTATTTAATTTCTTATCTTTTATTACCATTCCTCAGTGACTGATATTATTTTGTTGAAGACCCTTAAGGCCTATTCATTGTGGAGTATTTAATTTCTTATTTTTAGTACCATTTCCTAAGTGACTGATATTATTTTGTGAAAGCCCTTAAGGCCTGTTCATATGTGCAATTAACATTTCTTGATACTTTAAATTTATTGTTGCCTGTGTTTCTAATAATTTCTATGTCATGTATAACTTTTATTCCCCAGAGTAGTGGTTAAAGTTTAAGTTAAGAGGTGCGCATATTGGTGTACCATTATTTGATTGTGTTTGTAGTGTTGGAGGGAATATCAGTGTCTAAATTTTACAGTGTGTCTCATTCATCCCAGTCACAGACGCTATCCTTCCACGGGTCACGGACAGTTCATTTTGTGTAGTAGATTTAAGTGTTCTTGTGCTGGTTCGGGATTTTTCTCAAAGGGGCGCTTCCACTGCCTTTACCATCTATTAAATTTTAATAAACCCCAAGTCAAGTGAGAAATTAAAGTCCAGCAAATTCCGACCTGTCTAGTCACGTCACCACCCTTCTCTTAAGCTCCTCTACGGTTGTGTTGGTGTGGGGATTAGTGGATGTCATCATTATGACCTGACCTCATGTTTTTAGGTCACCCTGTATATTTAAGCCTCTCTCTGTCCATGTAATCTAGTTGCCTCTGAAGATGTCTTGAATAAAGACGAAAGCTAAGGTACTCAGTTATTTTGCAATGGCCAAATGTCGTCAAATATTACATAATATCATAATATTATAATGTAAGAAATAAGAATTTCAACACAATGTGACACATCATTACTTATATATATATATATATCATTACATATATATATATATATATATATATATATATATATATATATATATATATATATATATATATATATATATATATATATATATATATATATATATATATATATATATTTATATGTAACCAGTAAAAAGGGAATTATTCTCACTTGACTTGGGGTTTATTATTATCAGATGGTAATGCAGTGGAAGCGCCCCTTGGAGAAAAAACCCGAACCAGCACAAACACACTTTAAATTACTTGAAAAAAAAAAAGAATTCTCCGTGGCCCGTGGAAGGATAGCACCTGTGATTGGGGTAAATGAGACGCACTGTAAAATTTAGACACTTTTATTCCCTCCAACACTACAGACACAATCAATAATGGTACACCAACATATGCACACCTTTTAACCTGGCTTAAAACACTACACTGGGGAATAAAAGTTATACATGATATTGAAATTATTAGAAGCTTAGAAAATGCCTCATTAGACAACAATAAATTCAAAGTATTAAGAAATGCTCTTTGCGCTCATGAACAGGCCTTAAGGGCTTTCAACAAAATGACATCAATCACTGAGAACGTGGTATAGAAAATAAGAAATTATTAACTCCACCAGGAATAGGCCTTAAGGGCACTCAACAAAATAATGTTACACCAACAGATGCACACCTCTTAACCTGGCTTAAGATATTACACTGGGGAACAAAAGTTATACATGATATTGAAATTATAAAGAAATATAAAATGCATTAAAGGAACTAATCAACAGTATTACTTACAACAGAAAGGATGAACCTCATCTGGAAAACAGTTCCCTCGTTATCTGACATCAAGTAGTGGCACATAACATTGGAAAACAATACTATCAAAAATATTTAAGAAATATTAACTACAGACAGCAAGACAATATTAGTCACTGAAAAAATAGTATCACTATATGAAGAAGTTATTGACTACACCAATACCCGTGAAAACATGCTCCTTAACCTCACACATAGGTTCCGCATGAACCCATATTTTTCTTAAGGCACAAACAAGCCCTTCACAACCATGGAGAATGTTCCTCTAAGTACCCACTAGACTCCTGGTCTCAGTGTGTGACCATTCATTCATTCAGTTAGCCTCATTTTACACTCAGTACATCCATGAAACGGAAGGGAGTGAGCAAATCAGACCTTGTACAGTTGAGGGGAGCTTTAGCTTCCCGTTAGTAAAAGGTTTTCACTAAACTGCCTTTAGATTTGTATTATTGTGAGCCGAGGTGTAGGAGATCTGGTGACACCAAACGACCGAAAAACAGGGACAGACGATGGTCCCACATCGTTAGTTGTACACCCAGACAGCTGGTTTCACTCCAACCCTCACTTCTGACTCAACTGCGTGGGGTCAACTCAGATGAGTGGACTCGTTCGGATCGTGTGGACTTTCATACCACGTGGGCTCTACAGAAACCCTGCAACAAACCCTCCGTTAGCTATTGTCTCACATCACTGTCACTCACTCATTGTTTGTTCCTACTGCCCTATCTAGCTCTGTCTGAGATTGAATAAAACTCACTTGTTAATACTGATGTTAAATGAACGAAGGAAACCAGTTCATGTGGTCGTCTCTCCTGGGTACATCGCAGGGGTGGTCCTGCTGGCTTGACCACTCTCTCGACTCTACACAAACACGCTCCCACAAGGCACTCACGCTTTGAAGGGGTGACTTATTTACCACACGACTAATAGCTTAATTAGGACGTACGAAACATTTTCAAACTGGGAAACGATCTATAATAGCTTTCTTTCCTCATGGATGTTCTATGTTGGATGCTCCAGAGTAAGAACTGGCAAAAATCTGTACATACTTGCTGCTAATGGCAAAACCAAAAATGTGGTCTACCCTAAAGCACTACAGTGAGACAATGTGGCGCCTCCCGGAGGGTGGCGTCCTACCGTGTGTGTAATAATAATAATAATAATAATAATAATTAACGGTTTATTGAAAGAGCTTGGCAGCCAGAAGGCTGAAAATATACAGTTACATATTTGGGGAATGGGTTACGAATTACAAATAATATACAAGTGACATAAGTGACACAAATAAGACATATAGTAACTTAGATGGGGATCAGCTCAAAATACAGTTCATTTCAACATAGTGACAGTGTAGGGAGCAGTGTTTACTGGGAGTGAATACACTGATTTATTACATGTTATTGATAATTTTTACAATGGTTGGGACTGGGCTGTTCTTATAGCGATCAGTTCGTGCACGTATGGGCTGGATGCGGTTGTGGTGTCGGACAGCAATTCTCGGACGGGATCTCAGGTGGTAGTAGGGGCCGGTGTCGAGGATGGTGTAGAAGCTTCTTACCAAATTTGCAGATGAGGCCATGGTGATGGTCAGTGAGAGTCGAAAGGGTCAGTGTGTTGAGCGCTTCTTGATATGTGGAGTAGGAAGGGGAAAGAATAATCTTGCATGCCCTCTTTTGCACTTTTTCTAGGTGTTTACGTTGTGTGGCATTTAGAGAGGAAGACCAGGTGGGGGAGGCATAGGTGAGCTTGGGAAGTATGAATGTTGTGTATACACTGAGGAGCTCGTGTGCGGGAACTCCGAGGGACTTGAGTCGGCGGAGGAGGTGGAGACGGAAACTGGAGGATTTGACAA